>NW_008658848.1:25335-25922 GCF_000695815.1 Acanthisitta chloris
CCCCCACCCTCCCACCCCCAGCATTTTACATGGCTTGTCATGGTACACCTTGTTCATTTTGGTCTGTATGTTTTCTAAATGCATCTTTGGACTTGGGTATAGTGAGGATGATGCTTTTTAACACTGGGTGACAGTAAAAATGAATAAAGCTTGTGAGATGTCATTGATGCTTATTTACTGCAGTAACTTTGCTGCTTACCCTGTTGGATTAGTGGAGTTCTGCTATTTCAAAATTTGCTCCTGACTTGAGTAGCTACAAGCCTACCTGCTGCTGCTTCTCCACATGCACTGTCATTTATCCTCTTCAGTGCCTTATAGTTTGAATTTTCTTTTGTTCTATTCTGAAGTGTTTTTTGGTTTTATGACAAGCATATATACTTGTGCTGGCAAATTGTAATAGTGTGACTTTCCGTTTATCAGGCAGCGTCGCAGTCCCAGAATGTTTGTAGTTAATGGATTGGGTGCTGTCAAGCAGACTTTGGCAAAAATTGCATTGTAAAATTCACAGACATCTTAATGCTTTCCTCCTGATGGCACTTTGGCACAGTCCTCTTCCAGAAGTATGACAGTGGCTGTTGTTCGTTTGG
>NW_008658848.1:25936-29470 GCF_000695815.1 Acanthisitta chloris
TGAGGTGTGTTTGAGGTGAGTGTTCAGCAGAAGCAAAATCACTTTGTGGAAGAGCTTTATTTCGTACGTTGTCTTAATGCTCCAGTTGCTTTTCTAAACACATTTTTGCAGAACGCAAAGCCTCTGCGCATGGAAAATGTCATCAGAGCTTGAATTACTGATCACGTGCTGGTTTGAAAACAGTAAAACATTTGGAACTGCAGCAGCTGAAGGGAAAAGGTGGAACACGGCTGTTCTTTAAATAGCTACTGTAGCGAACACACTCTTTTCCTCCTGCAGCTCCTTTGTTGTCTTTAGGTAGTAATGACGAGCTTTTTTACTAAAAAGTGTGACTTCACTGTTCTTGGAGGTTTTTGGAATGGATCGATGTTTCCAGGAAAGGTTTTGTAACTTGGGTAAAAGAAATTTTCCCTTTGAAGAGAAGTACATATATGGGGTGAGGCCTCACAGGTTTTAGCCAAAGAGACTTTTTCTGCTCCTTTGGACCTGTTAGTGAAATGTCATTATCTCTGAGTCTCCACGCAAGTGATTCCTTTGCCTTCTTCCAGGAATATATGACATCTTGCTTCTTGGCAGGCTATAAGTTACTGCTCGTCAATGCTTTCTAGCAAAGCACAGTGGATCAGCTTTTTACCTGCTACTAATGTTTTAGGGTTTATTTGAAGAATATTGGATGGTTAGGTTAAAAAAGAATAAAGTTGTGTCTGTGGGAGAAGCATGGGAATATCTTGTCCTGGGAGGTGGTGGAATCACCATCCCTGGAGGTGTTCAAGAGGTGTCTGGATCTGACACTGGGTGATTTGGTTCAGTGGTTTAGGGTTTACAGTGGTGTGCTGGTGGATGGTTGGACTGGAAAATCTTGAAGGTCTGTTCCAGCCTTGGTGATTCTGAGAGGAACAGCTCTCCCTGTCAGTACTAGCTCTGCCTATTTAGTACTCTGCAGTGTTGGTGGCAGTGGAGAAGGTGGGTTGTTTCTGAACTGAAGTTTCCTGGATTGTTTTCTGTGGTATGTTGAAACCTTTCTTAAAGGTCATATTTACTAACAACAATTTCTTTCTTCAAAAGCTCAAAGAGAAAAAGAGGAGAAAAATAGTGTTTCATAATTACAAGGCATGTCCTGGTGGGATAGTTAATACAGAGCTTAGAGCTTCCACATCTTTAGCCTGCAAGGGCAGCTATGTTTTTGTTTGATGTTTTGTTTAAACTGTGTGTAAGGTAAGAAGGGTAGGTTAGGTGACTTGACTTTATTAGTGCTGTCATTGTTTAGATGAGGATCTACTTTTCTCAATGTTGCTGCTTGTAGCATGAATTCTTTAAAAAAAAATCCATGAAGAGGGAGCCGTGACCTGTGTTTGCATCTGAACAGAGCAGGAATTTAAGGGCAGGCCTGCTTTTAGCTCTGAGTAATTCTGGAGACCTTCATGTTTCCAGGAGGATTTAAAGTTTTTTTGAATGCTTGAATTGTGTACTGACAAATTAAAAGTGATAATATTGCTGGAGTAGTTGGTTTTATTTTTTAACATCATTTTAGTGCA
This sequence comes from Acanthisitta chloris, assembly GCF_000695815.1. Taxonomy (NCBI): domain Eukaryota; kingdom Metazoa; phylum Chordata; class Aves; order Passeriformes; family Acanthisittidae; genus Acanthisitta; species Acanthisitta chloris. The sequence continues at coordinate 27,472 of NW_008658848.1, forward strand.
AAATCTTTCATTGGGCCTTTTTCTAGAGTTCAGATACTAAGAGTAGGAAGGAGTAGGATCAGGTTCTTTTGGTGTTCAGATGTTAGACTTTTCCTCAGCTCATGGATTAGAGGCAGGATTTTTTCTGTATGCTTCATAGGAAAGTGATATTAATAAAGTAATCTCCCATGCAGTCTCTTTGGGACCACCAATCCCACTTTCACTTGTGGGAATTCACCTGAAATAAACAGTGCTGGCTAAGTTTTAACAAAGACTCTCTTTCTGAGAGAAAGCACTTAGAGGGTCATGCTGTGACTACTTAAAAACCAAAGGGAAGGGCAGAAGGAGGAACTCATGATTCGAAGGGCAGTTTCACTCCCCTTCTCTCCTCAAGGCTATGCCTGGGCTTGTTCATCATCCACTCCCCTTCCTGTCTGTGCACTTTAGATCTTACTGCCTCTTCAGCCTCGACTTAACTTCTTTGGCTGGTAAACATCCTCTTGCGAAGTTAAGGTTAGTGTGTGCGTATGACCTTCTTCAGGGCAGAGTATCATAGTACCACAGCTGAATGTAATCCAAACAGTGAGGCTGACTGCACAACCTTCTCTGAAATGTACTGTGTAAACAAATGGGACAAATGGCAGATTTTTCTCTTTGTTAACTGTAACTCCAAGGACATTTTGGATTAGAGCTATATGCATATGTCTTTCCCCCTCCCTCCCCCCTGTATCTACCCTTTTTGTGAGACTGCTGGCTGCCATACACTTTTCTGGTGTTTCAAGAGTAGTAGATGAGTTTTTGACTTTGAGGAGTGTGGTTTCATATTAGTTCCATTATATCTTACTTGTAGTAAGTTAAAGTAAGGTAACACCTTGCTTGTAGTGCCCATCCCAGATTTTACATGTGCTTTTCAAATCTAATACTGGTATGTCTGTATGCATACCTAATTATGAAATTTAGTTGCACTGCCCTCTGTCTATGCCTCTGACTTAATGCTTGAGCTGAAATGAATGTCATGCTCACATAAAACCCAAAAGAACCCCCCAAATTGTGCTGTTCAATGGTAAAGCACTGGGAGCTGAACCTGGGCCTTTATGTTGGGAAAACAGGTGGATCTTCAGCATCTGAGACCTTGTGCTGTGTGGACAAGTGGAATCTTTGGTGAAGCAAACATCTTGCTGGTGGTATACCATAGCTTGTTACAGTACAAACAAACCCAGCTCTTTTGCCTTGTGCTTTGTTATGCTGAATGGAAAACAGGACAACAATGCAGATGTCTGAAACAGTGCATATGTGTCTCATTCAGTGTTACAAATCTGACATCCTGTGTGCTGGTAACTGCAGCAGTTCCCATCTCCGAAGAGCTGCACAAACCACAGCTGTCCTGCTGGATCGCTTGGGTGAAGGTGAGCTTTAACATGAGCTCAGCGGTGGGAGAGGTGAAAGCAAAGAGGTTAAGTGACTTGTGTCAGTGAGTCAAGTGACAGAGCTGAGAATAGGACCTGAGTTCATGCCACTAGAGTGCACTACTTCCCTCTTACTTATGGAGAGAATGGTTAAATTTGCTGGTAGGTGCTGCAGGCTCCCTGGTGGGGGGTTTGGAAAACTGCTGCCAATATACTGACATCCTAGGAGTTTCACATTGGTCTTGATGGGGTGCTGCTCTGCTTCTGCACCTATCGTTTTTCAGGTAAATATTTCTCTTGCTGTCAGACTCTCATGAATGTTTTGATGGAATGGCAGAGGGCTTCTAAGCTAGCATTTTATGCCCCTTTTCATTTTACTGGCGATGAAAAGGATGTCTACAAAATAAAGGAGTAATCACGTTTGTAATTAAAGCGAGTTCTTTAAGATGTATCATTTCTCAGATAGCCAGTGATTTTTGCTCTATTAACAAAAGGTTCTTGACAATAAGATACAGTCTTTTATGTACATTATTAAGTTCTTCTTTTTTTCCTGCACAGGTTTCCATTTGAGTGGCACAGTGACAGAGCCTGCAATGCAATCGGAGCCAGAAACT
>NW_008658848.1:29652-38505 GCF_000695815.1 Acanthisitta chloris
ACTCTTTCAAATGAACAGAGACCAACTACAAAAATTTGTACAGTATTTGATCACAGTGCACCACACAGAAGTTTTGCCAACAGCTCAAAAATTAGCAGATGAAATTCTTTCTCAGAATTCAGAAATCAATCAAGTCCATGGTGAGTTTGATACTGGTTCTTTCTTTTGCTTCATTCCCTCTTAGGTTTTGAGGTTTTTATTTGAGGCATTCAGGAGTGTGGCCTGCTTAGCTGTGTTCCAGCCTGAATTATTCTGTCATTCTATGGTGTTTACTAAAGAGGATTCTATTACTAAACCTTTGCTTTAAGATGTTTAGAAAATGGTACTCTTTGGAAAAGAGAAAAGAATTACAAGGAATGAGCTTGATGTCTCCAGCACTGTTAATATGTGGCCTGATCTGCTTCATGCCTGTATTTTCCAGCTATTAAAAACTGGGTAGTAGTGTTCTTTGTATAGCCAATGCTTGAACAAATTATCTTGCCAACTTACCAGTGGTGTCTTTTGTTATTTTGTTCTTTGTACTAATCTTCTGGCATTTTGATTGTATAATTTTGTTTTAATGGCAAAACATAAAAGCAAGTGAGTGCTACTGGGTTTTTTCATTCGTTAAATATACTTTTATTAACTTTAGGGATTCTATATTAAGTCAGGAGAAATAGAAAACCTGTATTTCAGTGCTCTCCATGTGAGTGCTGCGGCAGCTACAGGATAGCAAAGGTCTTGATCTTTCCTGCTCTTTCAGCTGCACATGGTTTTTATGGCTCTGTTTTTTTGACAAACTTTGTCAAAGGGTGCTGGGTGTGGCTTGAGTCTTCTGTGGTGGCTTTTCTGTGTACCCTGCTGAGCAGAAAGCAGGTAGTGGTGTGTCTGAGGTAACCCAGCGAGTTTATTAGAGTGCTGTGTCCTTGTAAGGTCACTTGATAGAAATGTCCTCTCAGGTGACCAGAGCTGTAAGCATAAGGGCAGCTTAGAGGGGAAGAATGAGTTATCTAAATATCTACAAATACCTTCTTTTTTTTTTTCATTGACAGAAACAGTTCTTGTGTTAAATACTTATGAGGCATGACCGTTATTCAAAGAATTTGCAATACGCACAGAACCAAAATGCTTAATATTAGAGAAGGAAAACCATGTGTGTGTTAGTTACAGTGTAGGCAGAACAAAACAAAGGAGTCTTTCCAATAACAGGACTCACAGCTTAGCCCCTCTCCTCAGGATCCTGTGACCCTGCCAGACCCAGGCAGGTGATGCTGCAAGGAACGAATTTCAAGAGCTGTTTTTTTGTCACTGGTGCCTATAGGGATGTGGCCAGAGGCAAGGCAATTGCTGTAGTTGTTGAAGGTAATGAGAAGGTGATTGTCAAAGCTGCCTGGTGAAAATGGAAAGGAAGTGATGCTAAAGCAGATGCAGGACATGAAGCACTAAAGGAAGATGCTCAGATGGTACGAGCTGAAGGCATGTATCACATGAGAGCTGTTAACAACCTGAACTGAAGGAGCTAAGGGTAAGGAAGAGTTAGGATATGAGAAGATTCACACAGGCAAGGGTGATTAGAAAAGAGGAAGGTAGGAGTAGGAAACAAGGGTCAAGTGGTGGCTGTGTATGTGTTAGCTAAACTGTGGCTAATGTGAGAGAAATGGCAAGCTGTTGCAGAGACTTGATCAGTGTTAAGTCTGTAATTATACTAATCATAGGCATGTTAGTCTTTGTCAGCTATTTTCTTATTGTCAAAATATCTCATTAGTCACTATTATATAATGTATTTTTAGAGAGAGATTTGGTGTTTATATCACAACTCAAATAGCTGAAAGAATAGGAAACAAGAATCTCAGTTGATAATCAGTTACAAAACTTCACAATTTGAGTGGGTTAGTTTAAAAATATCCACATAAAAATATCCAAATAAAATGTTTCTTACATATATTGCTATTTTCCTATTAAGTGAGATTGCAATATGTCTTTTTTGACTGTCAGTATTTCTTAATAAAATGCCAAAAGCTGAACTAGAAAATCCAAGCAGCATAAGAAAATAAACTGCTTTACCAAAGAAAACTGGGTTACAAAAGACATTCTATAGTTTCTTCCTTTTCCTCTCAGACTCACATAAAACCATGTTTTTGACTTTTTTTAAATGTCCACAATATCAAAGTGGCATAATTCTTTTAAGAAAAAAGTAAGTCCCTCTGATTACTCAACAAGCAAGTATTCTCCTGGGATTCATACTGTAATTTTGTTATTTTGATCTTTAATTAAACTCCTTAAATTTAAAATAATAAAGTTAGTCAAAAGACATCTATGAAAACCGAAAGAAATGTCTCTGGTTCTAAACAGGGTAATGAATATAAGATCACCCTTCACTCCATCATATCTCTTGTGCTGTGCCCGTTAAGTGCATAATACAGAACTGAACTGTTCAACCTCACTGAACTGGCGTTTGAAGAGAAATTATATTAAATGCTACTTCAAGGCACAGATGAGTGAGAGGAAAAACTTGCCTATAAAAATAAGAGGAGACCTGGCACAGAAACAGCTTTGATTAAAAGGAAGTCCTGAATCTGGAGTTGGATGAGGAAATTTCTTTTCAGTGTTACTTGGAGGTGTTTTTGTTTCAGAGAAGTTCTATTTAAGAGTTCAATTTTGAATTTTTTTTTCCTCTCGCGGTGAGTGTACTAGTTATAGTTTTAACATACTTTCAATGATACACAAAAGAAATCAGCACTTGACTATTATTTATTTGTACATATGAATTCTCTGGGACTTGGAACAGCTCTGACGCCAGTGGTCTGGTTGTCTTGCTTATGAGCTAGCTTGTAAGAGATGATGCGATGGAAAGTCTCTGCAGTACTTTCCTTTCACAAAAGGCAAATTGGATAATTGTTCACTGGCTCAAAATTCTGTGTTATGCAGCACTCGATGACTGTCTTTGGCCACCTTCCAGGATGTTACTGGGCAGAACTAGTAAAGCGACTTACCCTGATGACACAGGTTTTGAAATAACCAAATCCTGTGGGGTCCTTGGTGGATACAAATGATGCAGTATCCTTTCTTGCTTCATGACTCAGTCTCACTGCAGGAAAAACATAAGAGGAAGCTGTTAGAAGCACAGGAATACCTTGTCTATTCACCGGCTTCTTCAGGAGAGACAAGTGATTTACTGGGAATCCTCTTCTGTACTTGCCATGCTATTTCACTTAGTGGCAATTACATTACAGGAGTGTTTTGCATGTTTTTAGCACACAAAAGCACCTCTTGTCTTTGAGAAGATTTTATGTTCTCATTTTCTCATGTGACACTGCTACAGCTGTGCTTGTTCCTGATGATTGCAAAACTGGAGATCTGTGGTGTGTGATCTTCTGTACTAAAGACAACTGAAGGTACTGACACCCTGACGTCTGCAGTGCAGAGCTGTTGCCTTCACGTTGGGTTTCAGTCTGAGTATGCTCTTGCAGGAAGCTGGATGTAGCTTTGACTCCTGTGTAGCTGAGGTTTTTTTCCTCCCTGCTGATTTTTGTACCATTGTAGCAGAGAAAGCTGTCAGGTGTGTTAGGTCAGGAAAAGAGCAATCAGGATGACAATGGATTATCTGAGTTTGTCATCTTGGGTCTATATTTTCATAGGTGTGAAACTTTCGCTTAAGTTGGTTGGAAGGTCAAACTGTTTGTGAGAATTTGAGTAGAAATAGGAAAGTAACTGCACAAAGGAGAGAGGGAAGGTCTGTTTTCAATTTAATCTTATATTAACATTGTTTTCTTATGATTTCCTACCATGTGCATAGAGAAGAAGGGTTTGCCTTTTTTGTGGAATAAGGACAACCTAGCAAACCTATTTAATTTTTAACTTTTAAGCTGTACTGTTTCTCTTTCTGAGTGTTAAGTGCTGCTGTTGCAATCTCTGCTCATAGAAGAACTCTATGGATTTTTCCAGGCTTTCTCCCATTCTCTGATTCTCCAGCTCGCAATAAAAGTCACTTGCCAGTACAAACTCACATGTAGATGAACTCAAATTTAAGAGGGAGGACCTGGGAGAAAACAGTTGAAGTACATTTATCTGTCTTCTTAGAAGGAGAAGGCACTTTGTTTCTGTAGTTTTTTTTCTGTATTTGTCCAGGCAAGTGTAGTGAAATCATCAGAAAACACTAGTTTGTAATGCTGTGCCAGAGGAGGCATTCAAGAAGGAAGCATCTGTCAAAAAAAAATCTTTCAAAGAAAATTTCAGAATATTTAGTGCTGTTCCTGTATGTTTTCAGTTCAGAAGGGCAGTCTGGAGGTACAGGTTAATATGTGTTGGTGTACTTAGCGTGTCTAACTGCAGTAACTGGGTTTTAGTAGAAAATTGTAGGGTAGAGTAGGGCTGAACAACAGAATATAGTGTATTGCTGATCTACTGGAGAAGGGGGAATATTTAATGTTAAAGAAGATAAATTATTTTAATAATGGTGAAATCTTTCACGTGGCTTTGCCGGAACTGACAAAATTATTGATAGACTAGTTGTAGAAGAAGAATGTGGGAAGTAGCAGGAGAGTTTCCTTTCAGGATGGAGGAAAGTGAAGTACTTCAGTGCTTAGTATGAGCATTGTTTGGTGAACCAGATTTGGGAAGGAAGTAACAGTAACAGTAGCCAAAACCAGAGAAATTTTGGAAACCCGAATAGAATAAATTAGTACAATGTTTAAAAAAACCAAAAAAACCCAAAACCTGGGAGATTTGTAGCTGCAAAATAACATGAAAAACTAATTTAGGAAAATTATAATTTTAGGGACAGTTTTTTCAGATACAAGGAACATTAAATTTGTTATGTAGAACATAGTAAGGTTTTGTTGTGAGGTATAGAAGGTAAAAATTAAAATAATGCATGCTTCTCTGTACTGATAAATTTCTTTTGTCTGCCATATACAAACTGTGAAACTCATTACTATGTGATGTTTGTGAGACATGGATTTTAGCAGTAGAGGTTAGATATGGTCAGTAGGTAAGTTAATAAATTTTGCTGTATATGCAGATGGAAGAGATATTTGAAGTTAAAAATTTATTGGGGGTTTATTAACTTTCCTCAACAACTTAGCATAGCCTGTCCTGTCTTCATATTTTGTACTGTTAGCCCTGAGAGCTTCGTGGCAGTTGCTGTTTTCCTTTGATGCTGTGCACTGCCAAGCTGGTGTTACTCTGCACCCAAGAGTTCTGAAGTTAAGTACAGGATGAAGTGCCTTACATCTGAACTTTGAATCACTTGGGGAATCGAAAGCATAATAATATTTTTGAATCATTATTTTTATAATCTTTGGACTTACATAATTATTGTTTAGAATAATCCTGAGCATACTAAGTTTATGAAATTGATCACTGTTCTGTAGTGAATCAGTGAACAGCAGTACTGGTTTCTAGCTGGGACCGTTCAGTCTTCACATAATACTCAGCAAGTCATGCTTTTTATTTGTGATAATGCTTTCGTATCTTCTTCTCCTTAATGCTGCCATGGGATGACACTTACTAAAATGTAACTGATCTACAGTTCATTTGTGTACTTAAATTAATGAGGTTTTCATTAAAAAGGTCAAAAAAATTTCAATGTGGATGGATGACTGCAAGTGAATAATTTGTCATGGTTTCATCTGAAGACAGCTCATGATGCTTCGGAAATAAGGATCAGGAACAAAGTTTGCCTTGTTTTATCCAAATTTCCCTGCTGATCTGCACTGAGTAGTTTGCAGTATGGGAACTTCTCTTCGTCCATTTTAGTCAGTGCTCCTTGCTTGCTTCTGCTTACTTTGTGAGGTTATGTTCTCCGTATACAACAATGGTTCTTGAACGTAGTTGCTCCTTTTGAGCAGTTGCTCAAGAAATAAATGATCAAAGTGTTTATTTTTTAAATGCTTCTGCCTCTCAGAACTTGGGTGTTGATTATATTTAACATGCAACTTGCTGTAACCTTAAATATAAAAGGCTGTTTTCAAGTATTATTTGGGTGTTCAGTGTTACAAACAGTTGTGTGCAGTATTCCTGCTTTGATGGCTAAGACTGCAATTTAGTAATTTTAGTAAAACAGCATAATTAAGTATGTCTGTATCTATATATGGGTTATAAATACTTTATTTATTAACTGTAAGCACGTGATGTGAAATATATTTCAAAGACCAGTCACGACAGAAGTTTGAAAAGCCAGAGGTTGGAGAGAGGGAGATGAATGTGTTAGTGTCTATTAACTGACACAGTTTAATTACAGGTTTCAATATTTAGTATAATTACACAGTACTTTTCACTTTCACAGTTCAAATGTGAACTAATTTATCCTCATGACATCTCTCTTAAGCATGTAAGTAATACTTATCCCCAGTTTACAAGCAGGGAACAGGATTTAGCCTGGGTACCAAACTGCATTGTGCAGTTTAAATTCAGGGATGCCTGTGTTCCTCTCTGCATCCAAACTGTCCGTCTGGCAAAGCCTTTCAGTGCTTCTTCAGGGCTGTGCTACACCCTGAGCAAAGCTACTTCCCTTGGTTGAGCCTTCAGCTCTATGTTGAGCCTGACCCTTCCTCACAGCTATTGCTAGGGCTTCTTTTTGCAGCTCCTAAGGCAGCTCCCTCCTGTTGCTTGTTTGGATAGTTTGTTGTCTATTCATCCAGTTTCATGTTTCCAGAAGAGAAGTGGCAGTGTAGAAATCCCATCCGTGATCCGTGTTTCAGTGGGACAGGAAACCAGTTAGATCAATCACCTGAGTGTAAGTGAACCGAGTGAACTTGGAAAGTGCTTAGATGAGGTACATGGGGATGGTCATGTCTTGACTGCAAAACAAGAGTGATATGGACAGTAGAAGCTGAGGCTTCCCTGGCAGCACCACTAGGATGCTTGGCTGGTGTCTTGGTGGGAAAGTAGTTTGAGCTGTGCCTGATCAGACACGCTGTCTCCGTGCCTTGTTGGTCCATGGCTATTTGTCAAGATTTCCAATGGTGTTGAAAGATCAGCGAAATACAACTGTAGCTGCTGCACTGTACAGGTACACTGAAATTTCTTTGTACAACTTGATTAAAAAAATTGATCATGCAAAGATCTTGTAAGAAAAAAGTCGTTCCAAGTTGGACATACGTGTAGTACTGTGCTGAAGAGTGTCATAGAGCTCAGGCCTATGGCTTGGTGTCTTCAGCTTTTACAGGCTTCTAGCCTGCTGGCTTGAAAATGATGCTGGTATGAGTATAACAATACTGAGCTCCTGGGGAAGGCATATTTGGGATTGTATTGGGTGAAGAAGCCTTGGTGGGGGCAGTGCTGCTGGCCCAGGGCAGCAGGCACCCTTGTTTTTGTAAAGGAACCCTGTTGTTAAAGAATCTGTGGTAGCTGTGTTGAAATTTAACCTTCTAGCACAGACTGACCAGTGAGATTTTGATAAAATGTAAACAGTTGCAGAAGGAATTTATCTTTATTTTTCCCTAAATAGGGAAGCTTAGCTGAGGAATCCTGGGCTATTTTTAATTCAGTTTAAAACTAACCATACCAAGATTATTTGAAGATAATTCTCCACTGAAGTGAGGAAGAAATACAAGTGTATTTTGTATACTGGTGCTTTTTTATAGTTCCTCTTCACTGCTCTCTTCTCTGTGTTTTAGAGCAATGAAATATTTAAACAATTTGCAAGGTGATACTGCAAACCTGAGTCTGTGCAACAGCTGCACTGCTTATTCTTGTGTGGCTTGATTTCCCTTTCTATCCTGTTCTTCGCAACCGAAGGCTTATCAGTATGTGTTTCATGTAGCTGACCAAATTGAAAGCACCTTAAAACCAATGTATTAAAGATGGAAGAACTCACAGAAGAGGAGGTTTTTCATTCCTTGGGTTTTGTACTGTCTTGGGCATGATTCCTGTCTTCTGAGACACCATTGTGGTTCCTGTGGAAGGCAGGAGAACTCATTCACATCTTCAAAGACACAATATCCTGTTAATTTAGGTACATATTTGTGTGTATGTGTATATACAGCAGTGCAGTGTTCCCAGCTGTAGGCTCTGAAATTGGAATCAGTTTAGGAAGTTGCTGAGCTGGAGCATTTCTTTTTTTGTTTACTGTCTCAGCAACTTGTAGACAAGACATCCCTCTGAGCCTCTAAATCTTCTGGTTGTATTTTCATTGAATAAAGGTTCCAGCATTTCCTGTGAGCATTTAAAAAGTTTCACCTCTGCAATTGTGAAACAGAGGCTTGAATCAATTGAATCAATGTTTTGTCTTATATATCTGAAGACTTACAGCTATCTTTGCTTTTCAAATTCTCAGGACTTCTATTAAAAAAAACCACCTCAGACTTTTACAGATTTGTGTAATTTTCCTTCTCTGGCAGTATTATTTTCTTTTTTTGGCTACAGAGGTGACGTGGACATGGATTTAGAAGAGATATATTGTGTGGCAAGGTTCAATTTATAATATCATCTCAAAACCTAACAGAGATAGAGATTACGCAGCTGTGACAAGACCAGAGTAAAAATGTCAAGTTTACTTGTCACTCAAAGTGTGGTCAAAGTCCCTTGCATGTGGTATGGTGATGCTCTGCCTTGAGCTGTTCTGGCATTCAAGATAAATACTTTTCAGCCATTTCAATTTGAAGACCTTTTAAGCAATGTCCAGTGGAGGTTCAGGTCCTGGACTGGACCATTCAGAAAAATATGGATTGCTAGATGGTGCAAGGGCTTGTTTTAGTTAATTTTGTCAGCTTTTAGAAGGCCACCAGGGGATATGGACTGATCTGAACTGCAGTGTTTGAGTTATGTCAGCCTGTGGGCAAAGCACTGCCTGATGTAACTCTAGTCATTTCAGTTGACCCTAGGCTAATTCAGGTGGAGTTGCTGTGAATTGACTCTGTGCTGATGACATTG
>NW_008658849.1:0-9432 GCF_000695815.1 Acanthisitta chloris
GAAAGAAAGAAAAGAAAGAAAGAAAGATGCATTTTGGTTACAATGATGGTTTGGTCTGCTGTACTATTTTACAGAAAACTCCAAAATTAATAATTATCACCAGGGAGTAATTTTTTATTTTATTTTGCAAATATTAGATAGCCCATTTCCGTCTTATTGAACATAGTGTCACTCTAAACTGGCAGCTCATTTGTTATTCTCAAAGCATTCTAAAGATACTGAAACAATACTACAGAGAATACAAATGCCTACACATTTCACGAACACTTACCAGGATATAAATTTGTAGTCATGGAAGAATTTACTGATACATCATTGTTTTGTTTTCAAGTCAAAGAAATACACTCTTACATTTCATGCGTAAAATTGTATGCACTGCTCTACTGCAAACACATCAGTTAATAACAGAGGGTCAAATTTTGTTTTCTTTGAGCTTTTTCAGGTTAATTTCTCATAGGCGATCAAGAACTACTTAAAAATATTCAAATATATTTATCTTTAACATTGTTGGTTAAGCACCACCTATGGGTTCACAGTGCCTCTTGGAACACTCTAAGTAGAAATAGTGGGAGATGTGAACCATAAAGCACCAAAGCCTAGTTTGGCAATGATATTCTTTAATCTTTTAATTTGAGAATATCCCCTGTAACCGGTGTCAGTTGCCTATCAAAGAAAGACCACATGAACACCAAAGATGCTGTCTCACTTTGGCACTGTTCAACCATTCCTTGTATGCTTTGAAAATATCACATGAGCACCACATATCTGTGAATGACATGACACCTTTGAAAAGGAACAAAAAACTATGGTAGGGTTGGATTCAATGATCTTTGAGGTCTCTTCCAACCTGGTTGATTCTAAGATTCTATGATAGTCAAGAATTTAAAAAGCAAAATGGGAATTGCAACCCTCAGGGAATCGGCTTCAATGTCTGTCAAAGGCTGACTGTGGTAGGAGGTTTGTCCCCATTCAGGAGCCCAGGGATTGGGTCCCATGTACTTACTTTTCATTATTCTTAAAATCAATAAGTAGATACTGACTACTCTTAAAGTGAATATCAAGATTAATTGACCCAAGTGGTAAGTATTGATCCAGAAATGGCCAATCGATTGTCAGAGGATGATAAATCTTGAATTTTATAGGAACACCAAGCCACAGGCAAGAGTAACCCCAGGTTCGCAGTGGTGGACAAACAAACAGGGAGATCCTGGGTCAGGATGCACTTCCAGTGGCAAGCTTTGTGAAGTGAATGTACACAAATCCTCCCTTTTATTCCCCAGAGGACACCTGGGTGAAGTTTGTCACATATGCCAGGAAACGTCAGTCTCATTATTGCAGAACACAGCAGAAGAGGCATCCAAGTGGAGTATTCCTCTCATGTGGACTGATATTGACAAAAATATTGGGGGATCTGTTGGGATAGCATCCTCCAGGAATGCATCTGATTTCTTCGGGCACTGGAGATTTTTAAACCAGCACTTTAAAGAGATCTGAGTAAAAAAGTGCTGTTCATCTGGAAGTTAATATCAGCTTCTGTGGGACAGAAGTCAGCTGATATGGATGAACTGTTAAGAAAAAAATATATGTAACATTGCCAGGTAATATGATTTATCAATAATATTCCATATGATGGTATTACTAATTTCTTGGAGTTGCAAAAAATGGAAATCAGTTGGTACTTTGTCCATCTATTTTTGACCAAGCACAACTCAGAAGATCTGGGGTTTGGCATTTTTTTTCTTATGAACTTAAGAATGAATTTTTTCAAAGTCAAAGCTAGTAGTAAATGTCTATACTTACATTACACTAGAAGGGGTTTTCAAATCTAAGGGAAGTTAGTTAGTACTGTAAATCCAGTCCAGGACAGTGTCTGTCTATTCAGAGGCTTATCCAGCAAGGATGCAGCACAAAGAGCAAAGAGACACAAGGAAAGGCTGTGACCTTCAAGATGATCCTACCTACCCAGAGCAACACAAAACATAAAAGTTCCCAACACGTGGGGCTTCAGGCACTGCCTTCAGGAGATCTCCTAGCCATCTAGAGAAAATGCCCTTAAAAGGTTTCCTCCTTTTTTTCCCCCAGCAGCATATCTGTGCCTCTTCAACTACATTCCCATTCCCAATACAGTGGTGTTAACACTCACGAGCACTGCATCCTTAAAGATTTTTCAAAGATGGAACCACCTGGGAACTGCCAAACAGTATCTAGACCTCTGGGATGTGAAATATTTGTATTTTAATTGCATTCTTTGTTCTTATTTCTAATAAAGGATGATACTATGAGGCCTGAGGGCCATATTCCTCTTTCTAGGGATTGTTAACTGTGTGATGATAAGAAAAATGCTATGTGATGTGGAATATCCATTCAACAAAAATGTCCTTCAGTATGAGGAAATGTCTGCCTTCATAACCTCAGATGGAGGGGAATACAGCTGAGAGCTCTTCCCTTAAGCACTGCTTCCTACCCTGCATTTACTCTTCAGTTTTATTTTCTATAGACTCCTGTGAATGACACTTGGAGGCAAGAAAGAGAAGGGAATTTTCAAAAAAAGTGTGCAGGAGGTACGTGTGCAAAACCAATTACTTATTAATAGGTTTGTCCATACACCTCCTGTGCATCATTTGAAAAATTTACCCTGTAGGCAGTGGGGAGCAATCAGGTGAGAAATTTGGGTTTGCATCTTGCCAGACGGGCTTGACAACTTCATGCTGAACTTTAGCTCTCCGTCTCTGTCCTTGCAACACAGGAGTGTGTTTAATCTAGATAAACATGCCTAGCATAAGATTTTTTCTCAAAATGTTTATTTTTATATACATGTCTAAAACATGTATATAGATATATTTATATTACTAATGCATGGTATGTGTAGATAGAGATATATAGAATGTATGAAGTGTTGTGATTTTGCACTTAAATAGAAGATGTAGCCAGTAAGAATTATATTTTTTTTTTTCAGAGTGGAAGGATAATTGAAAAAACAACAGCTAAGAAAAGGGAAATGGCACTTTTAATAGATCCCTAAACATCATTCGCACCTGTAGTGACTCAAGTATGTCATTAATGCACAGGTTTACTAGTGCTGGTGGATCCAAGAGTGATGGAGGACTTTGTTTTGTCATGAGCTATAATCCTGAGGATGCCAATAAGGAAAAAGTTTCTTAATGCCTCTTGCATTAAAATCATGAGGCAGCAGTGCATCATTTTGTGCAAGTAACTATTGCATTTCATGCAAGTTAAGAGATTTGTCAAGAGTCAGGCAATGAGTCAGTTGGCAGGACTGGAAAAAGATCCCTCCTTGTGCATCTTTATTCAATACTATTTTGATCTATTAGGCATGAGTCAGAAAACACCTGAGAATGCTGAAATTTCTTGAACTCACTCTTTAAAGTACAGGAAAAGTTGTACAAGAAAATTCTCTGATGATGTTTAAGTTTGAACTCCAACACTGCTCAGTGTGGCTTTGATTTCTGTGGGCTGCTGCAGCAAAGTTGCTTGACAGCTCCAGTGGGAACTGACATAAATAAGTGAAAACTCAGGACACAAACTTATGTTTGCAGTGCTGAGAATACTATAGATCAGAGGTGACCAGGAAAACAAGATTCTTAACCACCTGACAAGGAAAGGAGTTAATGAAACAGAGCTGAGTGCAAATTCCCCCTATTGTACCAATTCCCACTCTTCCTATACAATATCAAAATTTAGTTACAAGTTAATCACAATGTTTGAGCTTCAGTCAATAACATGTGTTCCTCAAAATAAAGAGAGGCTTTGTTTTCTGGTTGTCCATCAGATCGCAACCAATCTTTCAAACAGAGATGCCAGAGGCAAGCACAAAATCTAGTGACAGCAGCAGGATGATGATGATGATGAACTGTATGATTTCGCCAAAGGGCTGATTTCTCATCATTTAAAAGCAGGAGACAAGCTGAGATGCTGAGACTAGTGCTCACCCCTCATCTGTTCCCAAACTTTCACCTGCAATTAGCACACATGAACAGCTCGCCATGTGTAACTCGGGTTATGTGTAAAATATCTATTAACAACAGATAAAGCAATAATCATAGAATCGCCTAGTTTGGAAGGGACCCACAAGGATCATCAAAGTTTAAACTCCTGGCCCTGCATAGAACAGCCCCAAGAATAGCACCATGTGCCTGAGACTTAATTTAATTCATTAGAAGATTACAAAATTAACTAGGATAATTAATTTAATAGCACCATCTACCTGACTTACCTGGCAAAACTTCATTTCCCTCAGGTAAATGTAGGCACTGGGCACTAAAACCTGGCAGCAGGCACTGTGAGGAAGACAATTAACAGCAGCAAGGAAGCATAGCAGCCTGCCAGACTTTTACTGAGGCAGGTCATAAAAAGATTTTGTTCACATTTTCCAAGATTCATTGGCAGCCTTGTAATTGATGACAGAGTTAAGACAGAAAGCATCTCTCTCAAGTGTTGTGCAAGGCTCCCCACACTATTGATAATGACTTACTTGCATTTACAAGAAATAAGTTCCAGCATCCTTTTATTGATACAAAACTGCCCACCATTGAGGAAGTCCAAACAGCTCTGCAGAAGCTAAAGATAAATAAAGCTATTAAAACCTACTCCATTTCTCCTGAGCTGCTAAAGTCTGTGGCCTCTTAATTGCTACAAAGCTATAGACATTGTCCAAACTCATTTGAAAGAATAATCATATATTCAATAACCAGCACATTGGAATAGCAATAATAAAATACCACAGAAAAGGAAAGATGACTAAGCAAAAAGGCATTGCTTAGTGCAATTCTATTTTTAATACATGGCGACTTTCACCTGGGTCATGCTCTGAAAATTTGCTATCAGAGTGATTCCCATGATAAAATCACCTCAGAAACATCCAATACTTTTGAATGCACATCCACAATTGGATGCTTTAGTAGGGTGAAACCCTAGAGAGTTTGTTTAGCCCCAACTGTGACTCCAGAAGATTTGACTGAAGACAAGCTTGATAAATTATATGTTTTGTATATTTTATATTAAAGGTTGGATGTGATGATCTAAAGGTTAAACTCAACGATCTTGGAGGTTTCTTCCAACCTTAATGATGCTATGATTTTTATTCTGATTTGCTGCTCTTTTTCCCTTTCATCCTCTTGCGTAACAGTGTGACCACTCCACCACAAGCACATGTTTTCAATGGAAGACCACAGGTGTGCTCTCTGTGGACACCACCACTACAAGGACAGTTTGAATACCTGATTCAGGTCCACACTGGCAGACGCATTGGGCACCACCCAGTTTTGGGACCCCTAAAACAACTAACACGTTGCCCCAGCCACTTTGGATCTGCTAATTGACTGGCTAATTTGGTATTGCTTCTGCAGCATGACCACATTTCCTTTCAGGGTCCCTTGCAAATGCCTGACAGCCCTACAGATTCAGACCCTGGTGGCAGGGACATTCAAATTAACCTATCCATCAAAATTCACACCAGCCCTTCAAAATCTACTACACCTATGGGCTAACCAACTATTCTCTAGACCACCGACTCCAGTGGACCCTTACAGATTTACACCAGCTGAAGAGTTGGCTGATAAGCACTACAGCAGCACTGGCATACTGCAATGATGGTGCAGAAAAGATCATTTAAAGTTATTGTATTGTGTTGCATCTTTCAACATGTTCCACACAAAGCGATCATGAATTTTCAGATCTCCCCATAAGTCACTGCAAAAGCATGTAATTCTTCTCTGATCTTTAATTCCTTGAGTAGCTACTTCCTTAATTGTAGTTTACAGATAATTCCAGGTAGAGTAGGCATCATTAAAACCTCATTTGTCACTCTGTAGTGACTGCAGTAACACAGTGTCTCCTACTGTAACTAGAAGGCTCCACAATAATTGCACATCCCCAGGCAGTGAACACCGAGAGTTTAATGGTGCCAACTGTAACCGCAGCAGAAGGAGAAAAGCCCAACATACACAGCACAGAGCATGCTAACACAGCAAAACCTCCTCTGGCAGAGAGCACTGAAGGGAAGCAAGCCTTTTCCCAGACCCTGAGCTGCAAATTTACTCATGGGATACAAATCTAGAGTCTCTGTGGCAGGAAAAGCATAGTCTGGTGGGATGTGAACCTTCTGTCATTAGGGCTTGTTAGAGCCACAGGGCTCAGCTCAGCTGAACATGTGCAGATGACTTGACATTGATAGGAATACAGGGAGAACTTCTCTTGACTTCTTTCTATTCATTCATGCTTGCCATCCTCACATGGGTTTCTATTGATGGGTCAGGTAGACTAAAGCAAACGTGTCAGAGTCCTAATCAATAGCTGTACATATAGGAGGAAGAATTAGTATAATTAGCATATTGGGTAACTTTGGAATAGCTGTATTCAGATCTCTGGCTGCCATCTCTTTTCTGTCCATACTCTCATTGTCTTCTGGCATCCTGCTGTATCAGTCTAGCCTAGCCTGGTCCTTGGATCCATCTACTGCAGGCAAAAATTAGCAAAATCCTTCCGCTGCTCTTATGTGCTACTCACTGTTAACAACAGCCTCAGGGAGGCAGGCCAGATGGATCATACCACCATCTCATCTCTGGGGAATGCACTGAGGATGGCTGCATGACGAGTGCCCGCAGGTCTGCAGTTCCTGCAGGGCAATGTGTGCTTTGCCCCTCTTGCACAGAAGGCCTGACCTGGCTTCACAGCATCTGCGACTCCCCACTCCCAGAGAGGCAGGAGGGCAGGAACAGTCCCTTCATGTGAACAAAGAATAAAAGTGACAATTTGCATATAGCAAAAGGCATTTTGACTCAATGCCATATCCAGTGAAAAGCATGGTGTAAACAGCAATGAAATTTGTAAGTGGAAAAAGTCTTTTATTTGCCAAAAAAAGTTATTTTGATACATATACATGCACAGCACTTTGTGCAGTGGTCTCCAAACAGCACTTTTAGGTGCAACTACAGTATGCATCATACATTTAAAAAACCAACCAAACAAAAGAGTCCTGGAAAGCAATGAACTTCTGCCAATGCCAGAAATGGCATTGCTAGAATGCTGGTTTTAATCCTTTTCTGGTTTTCATGGGTTTGTAAAAGTACCTCATTGTATCACAGGAGACTATTAAACCTCATCAACTTATTCAAAATTCTTTTGTATACCACATGAGGGAAAAAAGCCAGATAAAAAGTAGCTGGTATGAACTCCCTGATGATAGACATGCACACACCTGCCTAACATTTCCCTGTTGCCAATACTCGTGTTTACTTTGAAAGCAGAATGCAGATAAATACAATGCTTCAGGTATTGAAAAAACAGACATTAAGAACATGCTCAAAATGAAGTGCAACTAGGCAACTATTTTAACATGGGAAGTGTAAATATAACCACTGGAAAGGCTTTGGAAATTATTTTGTCACTTTGGAATTAGCCAGAGGCAGTAGACCTCACAGAGAAAGACCCTAGTCAGGTCAATTTTTCAATCTTTCCCAAGGGTCAGAAAGATCTGGGAGGTCATGAAACTGCATTCTGCACACCTCAGGTTGTGTAAACTGCAGGAACTTGGTTTCTGTCTAGATCACACTTCTGGAAAGGCATCAGTCCTGGACTGATGATGCTGGTACTGGCTTCAAGTACAGACAAAGGTGTAGTTGCCTAGAACAGAAGTCTTAGAACTGTGACAAAATCAAAGCAGGCAGTTAGAAAGACCCAGTGGGTTTCGAGAAATGTACTGCTGTAGAATGTCAAGTTCAAGGCAAAGCACTGATCATATGCCTGGAGATATAGAGAGCTCCTTGACCATGGGTGACCATGGCCCTACTGGCTGGGGGGCAGAAATGAGGCCTCTTTGAGTGCAATTTATCCAAACTGTTCTTGGCATCTGTACAAGGATGAAACAGATTGCTTGCTTCTCTCCATAGCCTAGAAATTATTTAGATCTGAGGCATTCAAAAACAGTCAGGTGTCCCCCAGGAAGAAGTTACACTGGAAGAAGCAGATGTTTAATAGATGACCTTTTAAAGGTACCTTCCAGCTCAAACTATTTTATGATTCCATGAACACTTAGCAATTTAAAGGTTCCTCCTCTCTCTGCAGCTCCCATAATTTGCTAATACTTGCCCTCAGTAAGGTGCATGACAAGGGTTTTCAAACCCACTTACCCAGTTCTACACTTCAGAATGATTCAAGTGTCATCCAAACCTTGGGCAGGATACACAGAGGATGGGATGGCTGCATTTTATACCTCTGTCATGCCAAGAAGTTTATTGGAAAAGCACTGAAATCTCTTTCTTTCGTTCCCACAATAATAAAACAAACTTGGACCCAAGACTAGACAAAAAAATTTTTATATTAGAAATTTTTAGGTTCTGATTTTGAAAAGAACAGCTCATAAGAACCTCAGATGCAGAACCGTACTGTCATCATGTCTCTTTGTGCAGCTGTCTCTAGCCAGAGCCTTCAAAAATTTGGTCTCTTCTCTGTTCTAGAGGGAAACTGTTAAAGAAGTTTTTAAAAATGTAGCCCTATAAGTAATTACTCTTGAAGATGTTTGCTTGCTTGGTGAGAGCATTTCAACAGACCTCAACAGTAAGCTGCAATGTAACAGGAAAAATGATGGGTCTTTAATTTTTCATCAAATCACACAGCTTTTATTTACATGATCTACAAGTTAACTCCACCATATCGAAGCTGACAGACTGTCCAAGTTACTTTAGTCCCTAATTACTGAAATGAAGCAAGCACCTCTGTTGAATGATGTGTATTTTTTCCTGTCACTGTAGAAGAGAACCGCCTCTCCTTGTGATTTAATCAGACTCATGCCCTTTCTGTAAATAACATTTAATCATCTTAGCCAACCTCATTTTTATAATGGCTCCTTTCACTGGAGCTCAGAAGATATTAATCCACAGTCACATACACAGTAAAAAGGATTGTTTCTCAAGATCAGAAGATACTCATGTTCTTTTATTTACTAGGAATTATTTTCAAGATCAGATTAAATGAGTCACAGAAGATTTTGGGGATTTTTTTTCAAAGCCCATCCTTATGTACAGCCAGTGGTTGATCTGATGGGCTGGTACCCGCTGCTGCAATAGCCTGCAGTGGCAGGTCAATGACCTTGTAATGTATGCTGAACCATGAATTCGTGGAGACCTACTAACCTTATGACCATCTGAGTGGACAGTAGTTTCTCACAGGAACAACAAGATTATTAGAGGGATGAAACACCTCTCCTATGAGGAAAGGCTGAGAGAATTGGGTTTGGGAAGACCTAATTGTGGCTTTCCTGTACCTGGAGGGAGCCTACTAGAAAAATGGAGAGACTATGTACAAGGGCCTGGAGTGACAGGATGAGGGGAGATGGCTTCAAACTGAAAGAGAGTAGGTTTAGATTAGATATTGACAAGAAACCCTTTCCTGTAAGGGTGGTGAAGCACTGGAACA
>NW_008658850.1:0-5898 GCF_000695815.1 Acanthisitta chloris
GTCAGAGTTCTGAGGGTTTGGAACTATTCCCAACAGAAGCTGCATTGGCTAACTGGGATACTCCTGCAGTTGCCAGGTTCCTCTTCAGCATCTGCAAAAACCCCCAGTGCCAGCAGTCAGCATCACATTGGTCGAAACAGACCTCTTCTACAACAACCCCGCCTCAAAGCACTGTGGTCTTCTACTCACCTGCTCCACACCGATTCCGGTGTCAGACACAACAGTCATCATGGCTTCTGGCACTAAAGACACTAAGGGACAAAAAACTACCACTGTGCTTGTGAGCCCTGAGCTCCTCCTCGCTACTACCCAGCTCACCTCAAATGCTCCTCCAGTTTTAAAGGCTGCCCACAGAATCCTGCACAGCCCAGGAGAAATGCTTTCCTTAAGTGCTGCAGGAGACTTTGCTCTGAGACACCAACTCAGCCAACAACCATCTCATCTTGGAATGAGCTTCAGCCCTCCAAGTCCACATGTGTCACCCACTGACCAACAGCATGACCAGACTCAGGGTCTTCTCTTTGAACAGCTAACGGCTAAGGGTGTCAGGGCAGAGAGGGAGGAATTCAAGATAAGAGACAGGGTACAGGATAAAGATGGAGAAAGAAATAACTTCATGACACGCTATAGAGCCCAGAAGGAATAACTTGACCAAAGGTGTCCAGATGCCAGACAGAGAGAGGCAGAGACAGCAGAGGTATCAATGGGCTACAGGACAGACACGGAGGAATGTAAAAATGGCATCTGGGAGCTGGACAGAGAGAGATGGAGAATGAGAAAATAGCCACAGACTAAAGGGCAGAGAGAGGGAGGACCTAAAACACTGGGACAGGAAGCTGCTCAGAGCGAGATGGAAAAAGCAGGTACAGGGGAGTAGAGAGAAAATGTGATGGTGTGGGAATACGGAGGGAAGGGGGAGAGAAAGGGGAGGGCCCAGGACACAGAAGAAGGGCACTAGAGCCCTGCAGGCCCGCACTGCCCGCGGCCCTGGCGCTCTCTCTGCTGCCGGGAGCTTTTATCAGTTCAGATGCTTCTTTCTCCTCCTGATTCAAGGGAAACTGAAAACAGAAGGGTAGAAAGAAATGACAAATACAGCCCCAGCTCAAAGCCTTAGCAGGGCCCTGCAGGCCTGCACTGCCTGCAGCCCTGAGGCTCTCTGTGCTGCCAGTAGCTCTTCCCAGTTCAGATGTTTCTTTTTCCTCCCAGTGCAGCTCCCAGCACTTCGTGGCCTACTCTGGACTTGCTCCAACACTTCCATGTCCTCCTTGTGTTGAGGACCCCAGAACTGCATGCAGTGTTCCAGGTGGGGTCTCACAAGAGCAGAGTAGAGGGGAAGAATCACCTCTTTTGACCTGCTGCCACAGCTTTTATGTCTGTCTCGCAATGCTTGGTGCAGGCAAAGGCTCAGGACACAGGGGCTTCTACCAGTAGAATGGAGAGGCAGAAATTAAATTCCACCAAATAAAAGTACCCTCAGGTTTCCTGCCCCTGCCAAGGCAGAGCCACAGCAGTGCCACGTCTACCTTTGCGGGGCTGGGCACAATGGATACATGAGGCCTAGAACAACTCCATCTCCTTATTCCAGAAAACCAAGAATTCAATTTTTTCCTCCCTCGGCTTTCTTGGGGCTTCCTAACCAAATTATTCCTGCTAACACACATTTTTCTTTTCCCTTAGCTTTCCTATTTGACTTAACAACCAAATCCAAAATCAGAGCTATTGCCCACTGCAATTGTACTGATCACTTCTGTCATTTTCCTGTATAACCTTCCAAAGAAGTTTATTAAATCCCAACATCTCTCCTTCCCCCCCAAACAATTTATAGGTCAGAAGTGTTGGTTAAATCCTCAAATACATCCTCTTCTACCTTCCACATCTGGTCAATTCTTTAACTCTTACGTGAAAAAGCAGATTTAGCCTAACATCCCAGATAGGTCATAGGCTTATCTGGACCCATTTTAGAAAGATAAAAATATACTGGATTCTTAAATTCAATATTATGGAATAATTTGATCCCTAATAGTGATTGTCCATTCATGTAAGATACTACCAGAGCAGGTGGGCATGGAGGAATACTCAAATGTGGGCACAATATAAACACCTGCAAGTTCTTTATCAGAACACTGGTATTTTTCAAGAGTTACTTGAAGGGGTCCCCATAAAAGTTTTCATACTTCTTCTCTAGAAGAGCTTCCAAATAAGTTTTTGTGACCTTATCTAAGATTTAGAGTAGAATTTCTTTCCCTTCTTTTGGATGGTTTGTGGGGTTGGACTTTTTTATTTTTTAATTACCCTCAGACTGATCTAGAGTAGCTATACCCCAGTCTCTGTGAGATCCAGAAATTCATTTTAATTATAAACCCTTTTGCCTTTACATGCACCATATTCCATGATCTCTGCTAGTGAGGACAACCCTTTAGAGACCAAAGGATAACTGGTTTCTTTTACTTCCTTAGAAATAGGATAAGGTTTCAGGTAAAAAGGTGTTTTCTTTTTTTCTCCTGGAAAGAGGAACACATTTTCACCTACAGTAGCTCAATATCAATGCCAATTTTAGGAAAAGTTATCCATATTCACAATGTTGCTTACGGGAAAAAAACCCTGATGAAAGCATTTCTTTCTGAAGGTCAGCAAGTATCAAACCAGTCCCTAAGGGATGCCTTTGACTTTCTCCACAATCTGCAGTGAGAACTCCTGCTTCTGCAATTTCCATTAAGCAGCCTTGTTTGGCTTTCTAATCATCTGGACTTCTTCCAGAAATCAAAGCCAAAGTTGTGATCCATCTTTTTTTTGAAGGAGAAAGTCATTGCAGCACACCAAGTAAGTTTTGAACACACAATGGACTAAATATGTAGACAGGTCTCAGAATTTACCAGCAGTTCAGGAGAAAGCCAGAAAAGTGACACTGTTGTTACCAAAGCCATGAACATCCTTTCTTTTCTCCTCTCCTACAGCACAGTGCCTCCCTGCTGCTGCAGCAAAGCTGAGCATCCCATGCATTTTTAGAAGTTCAAATCTGAAAAGCTGCTCTAGAAGTACCAATCCTGCTCTTACAAAGCACTGTTTATACCCACCTTCCTTCTCAATTTGCTAATTATACCATGACCTTTCAATTGGAAAGCCAATACAGTGCATTTTTTATGGCACTATCCCTTGTTATCCCCAAAGATGGGAAATACAGGAGTCATCTGAACAGGGGAAAAAACCCAACAAATTTCCAGTTTTTCCTAGGTGAACTCCACCTATTCTTACATCCTGCCTACCCTCCCAGTGACCTCAGAGTACCTTCACAGGCAATGCTATGTGGCTAGGCACAGACACACATACTCTGACTCCCCCTTTGCCCCCTCCCACTCTCAGCTGATACTCCTTTCATTCTATTCACTAATATGCATTAGGCTCATTCACCTTTAGAAATTAACGCACTACTGTGTAAGAGCTATTCATTACTGCTGCTTTTGCTTCCAAGCTTTTTAATCTTTGTTGAATCCTAAAAGAGCAATACCCTGGGTACTCTGGATAGGTCCCTTGTGCAGTTGCCTCTTATGCTTAGTGTTTCTTCCTAGCCAAGTAACCTTCAGCGTTCCCTGTAACACCAACTTAGGAGCTACCTCATCATTTGCTTACGCCTTTGCCTTCCTCCTTTAGAGATGACCAGCAGTCTAACAGCAATTATCTGAGCTCCTGCCCCTTTCCTGAGCCTGGCAA
The DNA here is from genome assembly GCF_000695815.1 of Acanthisitta chloris. Taxonomy (NCBI): domain Eukaryota; kingdom Metazoa; phylum Chordata; class Aves; order Passeriformes; family Acanthisittidae; genus Acanthisitta; species Acanthisitta chloris. Next base: position 3,709 of record NW_008658850.1, read on the forward strand.
TGCCCTAGTGTGAAGGACAATGTTTCTCCACGTCTCCTCATCCTGTGTTCAGTCTTTTCTGGCCTCAGAACCACAGCCTGACACTGCTGCTGGTAAGCAAGGAAGCAGACAGCCTAGCCTCTTCCTTGTTCCTTCTCCTAATACAGTTAAAAATCACAACATTTCTTGTCTTATTCTTTTCACAGCTCAGGGTCCTTTGCTGTCCTCCCCACATCATGCCCATTCTTTCTACTCAGATAACTCCATTCCCCCCTTCCTCTTTTCCCACAAGGTCTTTTCTTCTGCAGCATTGCTCAACTTTGGTTTTGCTCCACTGAATGGTTTCTGCTTTCTCCCTACACTCGTTTTTCCTTTGGGTCTCTAGCCTTGAATTTTAAAAACACATTCTGCATTTAGTTTGGGGTAAGATTCATACCACTTAACTCTAGGTATCTGAAATTTTGCATCTAGCCTAAGACATATGCTTACCTGAGGTCCCCCTGTAGTCTGCAGAAGGAAGAAGATCCTTCACAGAGCAATCCCTTCCCCTCTAAGCTACTTTTCTAGAACAAATAGGCTGAACCACACTGTGAAAGAGCCCATACGGGCAGTTTGGCTAGACTGGAATACCAAAACTGCTTCAAACTGTAAGTTATCTTCAAGGCTTCCTTCCAGCATACTTTCACTATTATCCTTAGCTTCACCTTAAGTCCTTCAATATTCTCTTCCATGAGGATCACTTGATATTTCACAAACCAGAGGTTCTGTTAAATATCCCTTCAAGGAAGATACACATCCCAGAGACTCAAATGCCACCACTTTTATGTGTCCCCTCTTCTTGAAAATCTATAGCACTGCTTCAAGATAGACAGCTCCTACAGATGTGGGAGCTAGCATTATCTTTTCTGTCTGGTCCTTAGACTACAGGAAGGAATGGTGATCATCAAGTCCTCCAAACTTCCTACACTGAACTCCTACACCACCTTCCTTATTTTTTCTAAGATCAGTGTCATGGCAACTAGCACTTCTCATCTTCCCTTTATAAAACGATGAATTGGTTTCGAGGCACTCCATTACCAAGGCTCTTTATTTGCATTTCTCTAAAGTAAGTTGTGTTGCTTTGAAAAGCCTGAAAGGTTTCAGCAAGTGCTGAATAAACTAAGTAGTTCATGTATAAATAATATATCAGCTATGACTACATTTTTAATGGATGCATCATGAACATATTTTTAGATAGCCTAGGTTAGAATTACAGGCATCTGCTTCCCAATGCCATATAATAAGTGATTCCAGGTTCAGTTCTGTGTCCATCTAAAGCACTAGACATGAATTACTTGGACATGGCCTTTTCAACACTGTGTCCAGTACACAGGAGACCATCCCACTCCACAGGCAGCCTGCTGACCATGGTGGGATGGCTTCAGGAAAAAGGTGCTACTTGGTGTTCTCACATATGTCCTCCAGACTTATCCACCTCTCTCTTCTTAAAAAGCTGATGCATTAGAGGTGTCAGCATAAATCAGATTACATGCTGAAGATAGCTTTTACTTGCCCCTACCCCCATGAAACCAGGGGCACAATGCAGGCATTATGAAGTGTAAGAGTTACTCACTGGTTAGTCAAGCATAAAAGCTACTTGCTTGGGGAGCTGTCCTCTGCCCTGGTAGTCACTGGGGAGTCAAGCATGAAAGCCACCTGCTCAGGGAGCTGTCTGCTGCCTTGCAGGGGACATGGTCACATGGGCTACAACTCCAGAAATACAGCAATCAGAAGCTGGTGAGCTCCAGGCCCTTTCACAATCAGCGAGCAACTGATCCATCCCCTCTTTTCTCCCCCAAAGGCTGTCACTCGCGCAGGAGCTGACCAGCCCGCGCCAAGCTATCGGCTCTCGCCTCCCCACTTACTCCTCTTTCCGATGAAGCTCCTCCTCGGACTCGCTGAGCCGCTGCTTCAAGGCTGCGATCATCTCCACCCCACCTGCCTGCTCAGGGCCCTCTCCCGCTGCTGCACCTCCTGCTTCTTCTGGGACAGCTGCACGAACGCTGCCCGCACCTCCAGCAGCTCCGCCGTCTTCTGGGCCAGCTCTTTGGTAAGCTTGTCGATTCGTTTCTCGATCGTTTTGTCCACGGCCTCTACCATCCTGTTAAACTTTTCCCTGACGTGTGCCTCGAAGGCGGTTTTGGAGTCAGGGGCCGGCAGGCCGGGCTTGGC
>NW_008658851.1:0-10210 GCF_000695815.1 Acanthisitta chloris
AATAATATTTAGGAGGTTACTATAAACTACCCAAGTTGTGTAAAATAATATTTTTGCTATTCATTTGAGGTAATAATGCATATCATTCCTCCTATACATTAAGAAACTGATAGAACCAAGGACAATGTTAGAATATTTCACCATTTTCTAATTCAAGATCCTGAAGCACTGACAACTAATAGAATGAAAACTTCGATACACAATATTCCTCATACAGTGGCACTCAACTTTCAGTAATACTTACAGAATTTTACAAAGTCACTGTATTTTTTAGAGGAAGTTAGCTGGAAGATATTAAAGCATTTATGTGTGCTGAAATCAGAGTGAGAACACAGGTAATAAGAACTAAATATGACACTGAGCAATCCCTTTTGGCTGGTTTTTTTTTTTTGCTATAGCATGTATTTAACTCAGTCACAAAAAAATCATCTATTTTGCTGAAAACGTTTCTTGTCGAATGCATTATGGCATAAAACTTCATTATAAATAATATCACATTGTTGTAACTACACAATAGCAACTTTTTGAGAGAACCATCATAGAAATCTAAGTGCTAGGTAGTTAACAAGCTTAGAGAGTTTTAACTAATTGGTATGCACTTAATGTGCAAACCTATTTCTAGTAGCTGAAAGTCATTTTAAGATACTTCCAACTTCAATCAATATAACTAATGAGTATCATTATTTCTCAGAATTAGTAAACATGCCAGGCTGAAAATAAGAATCTCTTCTAAAATTCTTATGCCATATTACTAGATGCTAAAAAAAAAAAAAAAGGTAAATGAAAACTTCTACTATCTATTAGCAATCAAATAATACATGAGAAACTGTACTGCAGACAAATCACTATGTATTCAGGTCTTGGCAAATACTCATTGTCATTTTCTTTGCAGCTCTAGAAACCAAGATGTTTCTCTTGAAATCACCACTTACATTATCAAGAGCAACTTATGTTGTATCACGTAAGAAAAAATGATTTACATTTGCAAATATTTTTACGTAATCATCTTCACATCTTGAACGACCAGTACATAATAGCTCAGTCTTTTAGGGTATGTCATACAGAGCATAAATCTTCCCATTATTTGAGTTATCAGCAGTCACAAAAGAGTACTTCCTTCACTGTCAATTTTCTCAAGTAGAAAATGAGCTAAAATGTTGTTGCAAATGCATGACATTTTGGTCCTGTAGCAACAACTGTAGCTCTTGCATTTAAGGAGTAGCTATATTTTTGAAAGGATCCTTGACTGCAAGCAATCATTTTCTGGTCATACTGTGGCCAGTTCTCAGTCTTTAAACATTAGCCTCATTTCACAATATAAGGGATTCCCAGCTGAAATTTACCATCTCATTTACCTCTATCCAATGTGAGAAGACTAAGATCTCATTCTTGCACCATCATAGCTCTGAAGTCCCTACACCATCTGCTCAGCACCTCAGACTGCCACAGTGGCACACAGCACTGCAGCTTCATGTGGACAGATGTCCTGCTCTATTTAGAGACTTTAAACCTGGAGAAATATTTTCAGAGCGCTCTAAGAAGCTGAAAACTACCAGGAGGAGTTTGCTTGCAACTATATTTCAAAGCCTCACCCAGAATATTTCCAATAAAATATATCAGCACTCAGTTGCAGCCAACACAATCAGAAGGAGGAATGAAGAGTTCAGAATATGTTCTTTTTTTTTTCATGACATTATCCAGACTGGATTTCAGAGTCCTGGGACAATATCCTGTTTGCTGGAAGAAAGTATAAAGTTTTGAGACTCACACCTGAAATATGAAAAGAGATTTAAATTAAGGTGACATTGCTTAATGCTGCTCTGAAAAGCTCCAACTGATTAGATTTAGGTATCTCTTATTTAGGCAGGTGTTGCATCAATTGAGAAATATGCCCTATGATGAGTCAAGAAAAGCATTATAGGGGACAAATCCAACAAGTGAACCACATACTCTCCCCTATTAATTCATGCTGTTTTGTTTTCCTATTTTATTTTCTCTTTCTTTTGACTACATCTTATTCTGTGCAATGCAAATTAACTTCAGCCAAAGTCTAGACTGAGGTCAAGAGCCATAAAAAAGACTGAGCTTGGCAGAATTTAGGAAATAAAACCCAAAATTCGACCCTCAAAACTTGTAAGCAAATCTTCTCTAATGGTCAGGGCTCCTAAATCATCTGAAGCAATTTTGGCACCTAAGGAAATGTCTGAAAAGGCCCTTAGTGCTGTGCTTTGATGAGTTTTGGCGATAGCTCCACTTATTAAAAATAGGTCAGCTGTCCTCAAGGAAGCACTGGAAGCTTAGAAACTGTAATGAGAGAGAACCAGGCTGCAGGTTAGACACCTACATCCAACTGATGCCGAGAAAAGGCTGGAACTGAAGCAATTTTGGCACCTAAGGAAATGTCTGAAAAGGCCCTTAGTGCTGTGCTTTGATGAGTTTTGGCGATAGCTCCACTTATTAAAAATAGGTCAGCTGTCCTCAAGGAAGCACTGGAAGCTTAGAAACTGTAATGAGAGAGAACCAGGCTGCAGGTTAGACACCTACATCCAACTGATGCCGAGAAAAGGCTGGAAAAGAAAAGAACCCAGACTTGTATCTCAGAGGTAGAAGGGATTTGTTTATTCAGCCCTGGGCACAAGGGGCATCGCTCCACCAAACCTGTGCAACCAGGGGCAAAAACTTCACAGTTTATATACATTAAAGAACTCATACATATTCATTATTTCCAGGAATAGGTGGTCATTATTACAATTAGTTCTTGGAAATCATTATCATTATCTCCTCCTTCATCTCCTCCCACTTGGCATTAGTCCCATGGTCTCTGGTGGTGGGAGGAAGGCCGATGGTCTTCATCAGTTTGACCTTTGAGTTTGGCACATATTGCTTGGTCATGAGTCCAGCTGCATCCAGTTTTTCTTCCTTGTTTTACACTACCTAAGCTAAAATAATGCCCTAAGTTCTACCCTTTTCATGCTTAATAAACTAAGACAATTCCTTATTAATCAACCTTTTTCTTCTTGTTTATTCAGGTGCTCTCTACCTGCCTATCCCCTATCCTACTCTTTGCTTTGGCTATTAACTATTCGATTCTTGTTATCACAAGAGGCAAGAGCAAACCAGTTCTTTGTCTTCAGAAGCAGCTCCCAATTCAGTGTGTTGACTGCCTTAGCCCCACTGAGGACTCTTGCCCTGAGCACACACAGTGATCGTGAGCAGCTCTGCATGACTCAGGACTGTGTTACTGCACTGTCTTCCTTGTGGCATCAGCAGCAAATCTGATTTAGAGTCCTGTGACTATAAAGTAGAGTTACAATTGTATATTCGTACAAAGTATTCCCCAATTGTTTTTAATGTACCTTTACAGTGTCGCCCAGAGTTAGAAAATCAAGAATTTAATCCAAGGATTTATGCAGAGTCCAACCCTGACCAAAACATCCAACCCTAACCCTAACCCTAACCCTAACCCTAACCCAACCCTAACCCTAACCCTAACCCTAACCCCAAGGTTTTCTAAGAGGTTAGAAATGGCATCAGTGACATTTCTTACAGACTTCAGCTGGCAATAGCTCACCATGCATTGCAATTACTTGTGTTTCTCCATTCCCCTATCATAAATGATATTTTAATTTTTATATTTTGACTCTGCTGAACACTTGAAGGCTGTATTGTTTTGTAGCCCCTAGGGCACCAGGCATAATAAATAGGGAATTTCAAGTTTCTCAGAACCTCAAGCTGTGATAACATTATCAGTTTATATTTTAAAGGCTGTCTCCAGTCATCAGGATTGAGATCATGGGGTACACTTCTGCAGCACAAGATTTATTCACTGTCAAATTCTGTGTAGCTGTGAGTTAACCAAATCCCCAAAACTTCAGAATGTCATCCTTTGCAGCTCAGGGCCATGTGACTTTTTGTCTTTTGACCAGAAAGTTTTTTAACTTGGTTAAAGGAAGACCATGAGGGATCTCAGTAGTGGAGAGAAGGCAAATAGTGAAGATACTTGTAAAAGAGATGGGATTTTAGTAGTGATAGTATTCATATTAGTACAACTGCTAGTCTTGACATTAAACAAAACAATAAACTTTAGAAACTTTTAGTTATTTCTGTCTTCAGCTTTAACACCAGGTTTCTTAGCTCTGTTCTCAAACAGTATATGCTACATGTCTGTTTGTCTTCTTATACTCCAGTTCTTGGGTGCAAGGATTGTTTTTTCTCTTGTATTTGGAAAGTGCCCAGGTCATTTTAGACATAGCCACAACATAAATAATTGTTATCCAGACTGCTGGAACGCCCAGCAGTCACGTGTTAGCTGCAGGGCTGCACGTTCAGTCATCTCTTGTTCTTTTCCAAGGATCATCCCATATTTCCTGCAGTTTACTGCCAGCAGAAGGGGAGCATCTATACAATCAGACGTACAGTTTCAGAAAAGCAGATATTCCCCCCCTCCTTTTTCCAGGAAAATTAGATTATGACAGTTGCAATGAACTCACTAAAAGGGTGAGCTACACAAAGCCTACCAGCAGTGAGACAGTGTGCATTACTTAGCAAGACCTGCTGCACACACCAGTACAATAAATGCTGCTGGAGACGCTGCCTAGCGACCTCGTGGTGCAGCTGTGGAGTGCAGCGATGCTAGCCAAGTGACCCCAACCTTAGAGCAGTCACAGAATCCAGAAAGCTGAGTTCATAACGGTTATGTGTTCAGAGTCAGGGGAAAAGAGTCAGAAAAAACCCCAAATATTTCTTCTTGTTTTAACATGTGGGATTTAAAAGTACAAGACCTGGCTTTAAATTACTGACCAGGTCCTCTAGCTCTCCAATGCACCAAGTGCTTTGTGCTGGCATAAATGTAGCTTCACAGACATCAATGGGTTTTCCAACTGACCTCCATGAAGGATCTGTTGAACAAAACACACCAAAGAATTGGATGCCCTGAGCAATTGCTTCCTCAAGTTTCCCTGTTGTAAAGGAATGGAGAATGTTACTCAATCTGTTCCATAAAGCTCTTTAAGAACTTCACCAGTAAGGCACAAAATTAATTCAGTGACAAATTTTGGCATCACTGCAGAATACCTACACCTCTAAATGAAAGTAACAACATGACAGATTCACCATTGTTTTCACTACCTTAGCATTTAAAGATACCTTCCTATATAATGCAGAAGTACTACAGTGACAACATGTACAGCATCTGTAAATAATTAGCCATCCAACCATTCAACAATCATGCTAAAATTATGATTGTAAAGCCACAAAGAAAAAAAAATCAACTTTCCTTCTTTGTGAGCTGTGTTTAGGTTGTGTTATTGTCAGAGCATCATCAGACTTCTGCAAATTTCTGCACAGGAAACCTTTACTGGTACCCCAGGGAAGACTTAATTTCTGTCTGTTTTTCTTGTTTGGCATAGCAGCTAAAATGACACAGCCCAGATTCACACCAACAGTCCACAGGATTTGCCTACAGTAAACAAATAAGCAAAATTATAGTGGCCCTTATAGGTAGTCAGGAAGGAAAGAGATACTAAAATAAAACAATTGCACAAGATATACAAATGTCTGTGCAGATTAGTGTATCAGGTTACTCAATGAAGAACACTTTTAAGCATATCTAAGTTAGGTAATGGAATAATTGAGCTTTCTTGCACAACTTTAATTCACCTTAGTAAAGTACATGCATAATGAGACAATCTTAAGCAATTATGTACTACAAATACTGTATTACATTTTACAAAGCACACAAAAGTGGTTTTTTTTCTGGAAATGAATCAAAATTGTCTAGAGTTGTCCAAAGAAACCCTTCTTACAAATTCCTATGCAATAAAAATAGGAAGTTATAGCTATCTAAAATTGAATTAAAACAACACTTACCAGTGTTTTCCATCTCAAGGAGATTTACAAAGTTCTACCAGAATATTTGGAATCTAGTTTGCAAATGAAATAAGTGGAAGCACAGCAAAGTCTTCATATGTACTTTGAAGACTGTTCTGCATTTTTCTTTCTGACAGAGAAAAATAATAGACTTCAATTTTCTTCCTTTCCTGAAACAACTTAAAATCAGGGATTACATGGTTTACAATGAACTTTCTAAAGCTTTGTCCAAATACACATTAAAAGCATATGTCTTGTACTTTCTAAAGATGGAAAGGGTTCTACCTGTATTTACATATTTTGATTCAAAATCTCCTTTATTCTCATTTGGAACAGAAAAGCCTTTATTATTATTCTCAGCTGGGCCCAGTCCCACAAACATTTCAACTCTGCCTTCATCAGATGCAGATCACACCAACATTTATCCCCACTAATCACCACTCCCTCTGGCACTGACATTATCCTGGGGAGTTTCCCATTCACCTGACATCAATTACCCTAGACCCTGCTGATACTTAATTCATATCATCATACTTAATTAATCATTAACCCCTTCACTGCAGTTAGTGTTCTATAATTGGTGTTCACAGCATCTGAAAAATATTAAGGGTATTTGACTGTACATTCATCATAAACTCTTCTACCAAAGCACTAGGTACAGGCTACACGCTCCAGCCAGGTTTGAGAAAGATATCACAGAAATATATTAATAGTAGGAAAAATTAATATTCCTGGTCCAGCAGCTCCATAAATCTAGCAGCTGCATATTTACCATCCAGTTATCTCAGAGCCATTTCCTAAAATCCTGTTCTCACAAGGACATCAGGAGACCTGCCTAATCACTTAGCCAGGAAAAATGTTCATGGAAACAAAGTCCATTAAGCAGTTTCACACTTCAAAATATTTAAATTTTTAAAAATGACATTTTTAAAGGAAAAGTCCAGTTTAAAATTTAATTATTGTCAGCTCACTCTAGAAATACTGATAGAGCTCGATGGTCAAAACATCTGAAGAAATACAAGAGTTGAAAGCACAGCTAGCTATGTGTCTCTGAGAATATTTGATGTTGCTTAGGTGATACCATAAAGGAGGATATTTTTGTTATAGAGAGCCTAGAATTTTATAGAGCTTCAAAAATCCACTTAGACAAATATTCCACTTTTTTTTTATTGGAGACCTATAGTATAGGAAAAAAAAGGTGTAGTGAGCATGGAATCTTTGGTGTAGCACTCTAAATATACAATGAAAAAGGTAAGGAAACTGAGGAATGAAGAAAATACTGGGAATGGCTCATTTCAGGAAGCAACCACCTACTCAGAATGTAAGAAAATGATCCATTATTAGTGGATTGAATTGCTAGAATTCAGCCCTATGGGGTTTTGTTATATCTCATAGCCTCTTTACATGTTTATCTTTTAATGGTACATTTGAATAGAAGGTTTATAAAATGACATTTCTCTGAAGCAAAAGAACCAAAGAGTTGGTACAGAGGATATATCAGTGGATCTCAAGTCAGAAACAAAACTTGAGGTTCATATTCTATGCTTGCACTACTGAAAAACAAATAGCACATAGCTGATGAGATGTTTCCAAGGTTTTTATATTCTGCTTTTATTTTGTTTTGCTTTTAGCTTTACAGAAGATAAATATTTAAAGAGCTGAGTATCTAACAAATCTCATTTCACAAGCATCAAGAAAGAGGTTAATGAGGTTTCAAAATAGGGTTAAGTGGTACCACCATCACAAAAGCTGTGAATGTTTGTAGAAAATGCACATGAAAGAAGACTCATTTTAATAGTATGGAAGATTCTCACTTTCATTTCTTCTAGCAGAGTAATGTCAGAGAGATTTTTAAATTTTTGTTAGGGGTGCAAGATAAAATAGAACAAAGCCACATTCACCGGTCTCATATCTTCACTAATCAAGTTGAAGAGATAAATTAATACAAAAATTAAAATTTAACTCTTTTTTAATATGTATTTCTCTTAGAAATATCTCTAGCAAATACATCAAAGTTTTACATCAGTCCATGTCAGACTGAAATCAAACAGTTTTTCCTTGTGGCCAGGCAGAATACAATCATATCTGTAGATCAATGCCTATTACTTCACTTTGAAAACAAAATAAAACAAAAATAATCAAGCATTCTATTCCCTGCAGTTCCATAGAAGTGATTGTACCAGTCTTTAACTTCTTACAGAGACCTAGACATCCACATGTTAGGTCAAAATCATGTGGTGCAAAATCACCCCTCCCTATTACAATCACCAGTGGTCTTTACTTTCACCAAGTAAGGAGCCTGTTGAGCATTTCCAAGGAAAAATATTTTACTACAGGAACATTTAGTTGCAGAAATGGATGGAGATGGTTTATATCTAGTAGTTGGAAACAGTCCAAGCTCATCCACTTGAGAGAAAATTTCTTTATCTAAATGATTTTTATTGAAATTTTCCTAAAGAATTTAGCCCAAGGCAGTCCAAGGATGGCTAACTTCAGTCCAAACAGTTGAAGTATGATGAACATATTAGCATTTGAAAATGGGATTTTATCATGAGACATGTCAGGCAATTTTAGTAAAAGACAGATCTTTCTACAGTCCCCCAATATTGATCTCCTTAAAGGCACCAGTGACTGCAGTTAATTCCAGACCTGTTTGTAATGGATGATGTCCTTCCCAGTCTCTTTCAGGCTAATTGAAAAAATATAAGCCAGTGCATTTATGAAATCCAGTATCATGAAAACCAGAATCTTTTTCACAAAAGAACTGTCCCAATGGCAAAAGTTGAGCAAAGCCAGGCTTCAGAGTCTATGAGGGTTTTTTGTGGCTGGTCGTAGATACACCTCATGGAGGCTTCACAACAAGGACAGGAAAAAATCTTGTACAGAGGGGTAATCGTGAGAGAACAAGAGGAAAAGACCTTGTGGCACAGGAGATGATTGAAAATTTAGCTTGCAAACTGAGCAAAAGAATTTCTGTGCTATTGCTTTTTCAGCTATACCTATTCTGCATCTGGCTAGGACCACAATTTTTCCTCCTATCAGAAAAAAAATCTCTAATGTTCATTAATTGCACAGAACAAAGAGTAAGTTTATAAACATTTATGTATGCTGAGTTTATTTACTTATTTTTTATGTTTCTCTGACATGGTAAAAGCCTTTACATAAAATTCATAAATGTGTAATATTTGCATTTAGTTTATTTGTCTGATACCGCTACATGCTCTTGATTTGTAATAGTACTTAAGTCAGAGAAAGTATTTTTCAATGGCATTATTATCTGTAATCTAGAATTACTCTAAATACCTACCATGCCATTTCATGTAACTCATTATAAGTGCTCTTTTACTTGTCATCCAAAACAAGGATTACACAAGAAATAATTTGTTGGATTACCCTGCATTACAGATTCTGATTTAGCACAGTTTGACAGGAGAGACAGACTGCAAAACACAACAGATCAATTGGGTGGCAATGGAAGCTCTGAAGCCTCCTCCCTTCAGCACTGCCTAGTGCACAGTGCAGTGCAGACATTTACAATAATTGCATCCAGCCTGTTTGTGATACAGCTGAACTGTTCCTGTTCCTAACATAGGTGCCCACACTGATGAACATCAGCTCTCCCAAGCTGGCATGATGATCATTGCCTTAACATGCTCTCCCTGTCCACGAGTAACCCACTCACTGTTCCTTTTCCACAAATGTCCCCAACCCCTCTCCAAATATTTCTTGACTCCATGGTCCACCTGAATTTGATTCTTTGTGGCCAAGCCATAGACACACAGATACATTTTCTCCTAAGGACACAGGGAATGGTCAAGAGACAGTGGAATGGTCAAGAGACAGTGGAGTATCTGTTTCTATTTCTACACAAATAAATGTGTGCCCTTGAGGGAGGAAAGGTTGCTGACAACTTTGTCCCAGTTGCAGGACTCCTATCAAAAGGGATATCTCTGTCCCAGGAAACACAAAATCTAGTGATACCCTTTAGAAAGAAAAGCATTTCCTTAATCAGCTAGAATAGTTCTAAGAACTGCTATGAATCCTGTTGTCCCCTTCTCCATCTAAAATGCTCTTATAACCTCAACCTAAATGCATACCAATAATATCAGAGGATTAAATGAAATTGAAATCAAATTATAGCTTCCTTGCCTCTATAATCTTTTACATGTGTTCAAATTAAAATCAGGATTTTTTTTGTCTATACATACTATATATTTCTTTCTAAGCTATCTTAATCATGATTATCTGGAGGTAAACATTTTCTAGAAACAATTTCTAGAACTATTAGGATAATTTGATTGCATTCTATGCTATTTCTATGGCTGACTGAGAAACACTCTTT
>NW_008658851.1:10233-25521 GCF_000695815.1 Acanthisitta chloris
ATCTAGGTAAAGAAAACCTCTCCTGGAGGGATTGCCTGAATGGCAAATGGACTAGCACACTCTTCTGACTGTTACTGTTGTCTGACCATTGACGATAAGTACAGACCAAAGAATAAATTTTAAAGTAACATTTTGTGCTGGTTTGAGCTGGAGTAGAGTTAACTTTCTTCCCAGAGGCTAGTATGAGGCTATGTTTGGGGTTTGTGCAGAACACAGAGTTGATAATGCAGAGATGTTTTTGTTATTGCTGAGCAGAGCTCACACAGAGCCAAGGCCTTTGCTGCTTTCCATCCTGCCACACTGGCAAGGGAGTTGGGGATGCATGGGAGATTGGGAGGAGACACAGCTGGGACCGGTGACCCAAACTGACTCAAGGGATATTCCATACCATAGCACATCATGCTCAGGATATAAGGTGGGAGGAAGAAGGAGGAAGGGGGGACATCTGGAGTGATGGTGTTTGTCTTCCCAAGGAACCGTTACGCGTGATGGGCCCTGCTCTCCTGGAGATGCTGAACACCTCCTGTCTGTGGGAAGCAGTGAATTCATTCCTTGTTTTGCTTTGCTTGTGTGTGCAGCTTTTGCTTTCTCTATTAAACTGTCTTTATCTCAACCCATGAGTTTTTGTAGCTTTTACCCTTCTGATTCTCTCCCCCATCCCGTTGGTGGGCAGTGAGTGAGAGGCTGTTGGTTCTTGGCTGCTGCTGGGGTTAAACCACGACACATTTGCTTACCAGCTGAGCAGAAAATAGCAGGCTGCTATAGAATAGAAATAGTAAATGGGAGGCATACGTGGGTTTGGAAGTCTAGAGAACCCCTGATAGGATTGGGCAAGAAGTTTCATTCCAAATCCAAACAACCTGAACTCCAGCTATATAATTATGTTTGGATTTGGTTTTTTTTTCTGCCCGTAATATTTTGTTTGGCCTCTTGACTGTTTGGAAGTTAGAACTTCTTCTGCATTCTATTTACTTGTGACATTCAGTGCTGGCAAAAATTATGCATTTCTGAACTATAGAACTCAAAATTCCTAAGGATACTTGAAAATCATCATTGTCAGTAATAAAGTTTATGTATTGTGGGTAATCAGAGCTATTTCAGTAATGAGATGCTCACAATACATCAGTTTGTTTGCTTGAAAGCTAAGGGGTGGGTCAGCAAGTATATAATATGATTATTATGGAGGTATAGTAGTGTCACTCATAAATATTATTCAGGGCCTCACTAGTTGGATGTGGTCTCAAAACAAGGTTTCTCTTTTGCAGAAATGCTATTTTGCCTGGTATTTGGTTGCAAATTGAAATCTATAACAAAACTTTTCAGAATCCCTCATAAGCTCAATAGCCTGGAGCTGCCCAGTGTTCCTGTCAGACAAATCACTGTCTTCACCACCGAAATTATCTCCTATAAAATAACAACACTATACTTACATGGCCTGGCGTGCACTGCATATTTAGAACACTAATCATGACTGTGAATCCAAAACAAAAGAACATTATAGTCACACACACACCCAAAATAATCTCTTCTCCTCAAACAGTAGGTGGAAGGATTGCACAAGTGCTTCTGAAAAACATGTTGTACATTGCTGCACCTGCCTGAGTTGAGTTGATCCCAGTTCCACTAAATTCTTGTGATGCACTTACTAATTAGTTGCTCTTCACATATTGATGAGGTTTTGCTCTCATGCTAGATGTCTTCTAAAGCATCCCCTTTGCTGACCCAGAATCCCTGATCTCTGAAAACTTCCTTTGTGCTCTGCATTTGTGATACAAAACCTTCAAGCTTTTATGTGAGATACTGAAAAACAGTTTTACCTGAGACTGATTGACTAGAATTGCCTTTGTATGTGTTGACCTGCCTTTTCCATACTCATCACTTCACTATCAATCTAAATTTTAAAATGGTGCAATAAGATGGGTCCAGTGATGTGATTTAATCTGTACACAGGTTTGGTACCTAGTTGGTTGAATTTACCCAATAGAATTTAGTAAAGGGAAATATTTTGGAAAGATTTCAAAACTTGTGCCAAGAATTCTGAAAAATTGGTCCACCACCTCCTTTGGAAATAGGCCTGCTAAGGAACTGCATCTTAGTAAAAGTCCAATTCCAAATATTTTAACCCCATTTTAATCATACAAAGCTGGGTGTATTAACAAAGTGTAATCTGTCACAAAAACTTCAGGTGGTTCTCATATGAAACTGAGATGGATTCCATAGGGACTCTTTTTATGCTGTCCAAAGCTCTGTTTAGGAAGACTGAGGGAGCTTGTCCAGGACATTACACAGTGATCCTTCTTCATTAGAAAACTATAAAATTTGCTGTGTAAAAAAATTACGTCTGGCTTCCATACTGTTTAACCCTATGCAATGCTGTAAAACCCCCTCCAAAACTGGCTTACACAGAAGCCACATCCCTTACTTTGCTCATCCCTTATTAGTCCCTAATATAGTTAAACTTGTCTCAGAGTTTCCACCAGCTAACTCTATCTTAGAGGGGTTATGATTCAGCTGTAAAATTTGACTCTAGAGGGAAATTTAGCAAACAAATTCTTATCCCAAGAGCAAATATTAATAGTATATTAATAGAAATATGTTTTATGTTTTTAAGCATTTTATGTCCCAAACAGCTTATGTGCCTGTGATAAATTTTTAAAGGAAGTTACATTTAAGGCATTTAAGACTGATGGTACCAAATCCAGTTCTTGCCTAAACAGTGCTTCTCTGACTGTCCCAGTGATGCAACTGCACTGGGTAATGGGACCCCCCACACTGATGGCTTGACATCATCTTTACTCATGTTCAACTCAAGTATTCATGCAGATACTTCATTCTTACATCACTGACATAGAGATGAGGGCCCTAAATTCAATCTCCTCTTCAGCTGCTCAGTCTCAGAGGTAGCTCAGAGCTTTTCAAAGCAAACAGCAGTGAGTTCCTACCCCCTGTGAGACAGCCCAGTGCCCCACAGCCCTCTCTGGGGGAGCTCAGCAGGCACTTTCCTGATCACAACCAGCTTCTGTTCTGACTCTCTCACCTTTTCCAGGGTCCTGCTGAGTTGAATGCACAGCAAAAACTGAGCCACGGATTTGCACAAAGGGAAGATTCTTCAGTGTGTTTTGCAGGTGTTTTCTCACATGTCTGTACTTCATGGCAGTTGGGAACTGCCTCCCAGGCTAGATGCCAGTTGCTGCAAATTTTCAGGGCCTTGTAAGATAGCAAAGAACCCTACATATTTTGATTTTTAACAATAGGTTAAAAATGTTTTTCTTGACATCAAGCCTTATTTGCATTTGCTGCTTATCGTTCTCGAAGATTTGTTACGTGTTGTTGGGTTTTTAATACACATATTAAAGTATCAAATTTTTAATGTCATTGGTCTTTCGTACATAAATCTGAATATCTGACAATGGTCACAATTCACATTCATTGTTAAAATCAAAGCAAAGGCTTTTTGATGTTTCTCTTGCATAGTAACTTTAAATGCCAAAAGAAATGGTTATACAAATGAGACTTATACTGCACATAAGAATTAGATACACCATTTCTTTCCACACAAATATATACATGTACAAAAACACAACTTTTCAACAAATTGCACAATATGAAATTACATCATTTGGAAAATGCCAACAACAACATTCTAGAATTTAAAAAAAAACATTAAAAAAAGTGTTCCAGTCATTATAACAAGTCAAACCTGAGAATTTTGTAAGAGTTTGAATAAGCAGTACGTGGTTTTTTTTCAGTTAATGATTCTGCCTCTCCATTAAAAAAAGGTGTTCCTGTCATTATAACAAGTCTAACTTGAGAATTTTGTGAGAGTTTGAATAAGCAGTATGTGGGTTTTTTTCAGTTAATGATTCTGCCTCTCACAACTAATATTCTCTGCTTTATTTACCATTACTTGACAAACAAAAAAACAAAAATCACAGAATTTGAAGACCCCTAAATTCCCTTACACTGAGTGCCTTGAAAAGAACCTCCTCACTCATAAATATTTTTAGATTATGAGTGAAAAGGAAAAAAAGCTTCATTAGAAGCACAAAAACTTAAATATCAAGCTGAGGTATATATGTTTGCACTATTTTGTGAGGAAAAAAAAAATCCTTCATCAGACCTTGGCAAAAATTCAAGGAAGGAGAAGACTTTCTTAGTCATCTGAACTTTATTTTTGTACATTTGAATAAATTATTTCTTCTCTCTCTGTAGGGTAAAATAATTACTTTTCAATTTGTAGTCCAACTGATCAGATTTTTTAAAATCAAGTGTTTTGCTTTTTGTTGTTTTGCAGGATGTATCCAAACTTTCACACCCTAACAACATACTCTGAATTGCACCTCATGCAACCCATGCCATAGGGTATATCCATTTCCTCCAGGACCAGTCCATACATCCATTTTGCCTCCTAACCAGTGTAAATGTAACCAAATCTAAACATTTTTGTGGCTATGACCTTGCACGTAAGGTTTGATAGATATTTAGTAAACCATTGGGGTTTGTTCTGTTGTTTCAAGAGCTTTAAACTTCCATTCACTGATATATGTATATAAACCTTAAGTACTTCATATGTTGTGTCTGGAAAAATATTGTTTAATTTTGTTTTTAACCCATCTAATTATCTCTGTACAGTTTTTGAGGACTGTGCCTTTGAAAATAGAGCACCACTTTCTAATTTTCACTTTGAAGGCCTGAATATTAGTAAGGTATTGCTATTAGCATTGACTAAATCCTTAGCTTAAAATGCAGGGCTGCATAAGACTCCTTGCATATCACACCTTTTAAAGCTTCAGTAATGTCTAAAGCATGTTCAGGCCTGCCAGTACCCAGATCCACATTTTGCAAAGTTGCCTAATGTCTGGAAACAAGGTTTAAATATACCAAGAAAATATTGTAGCCAGACCTCTAGCAATAATTTTATGTATCCATTTTTCCAAGGAAAAAGTGATTGAATTGTATAAGCTGCCCCTCTTCCAGTTTATTGTAAGAATTCCCTGGTGCTCTTAGTTCATACAAAGCCAGAAGTATCACTTTACACAGTTTTTCATTGTGCTCAGGGGAAGTATATGGAAATTTTACAGCAATAAGCTACAAATGGGGAGCTGGACTATGGCCAGTCTGCATCCTTCTCATGCCCCTACAGCATTTTTCTTCAGAATTCAGTATTCTCCACAGTGTATAGAATATTTATCCTGAGAGGCTATTTGTTTTGGATATGCAAAATACAGTTATTAGACCTTTAACAATGATGTCTAAGAGGCAAAGCTGTCAATTTCTTTTCTTTTTGTTTTAAAAAAAGTTCATTAGTGGAGTTTTTAAGCCCACAAAATCAGACTTCTATAATGTGCAGCTCTTGCATTTCAGTCTGTTCTTTTCCAAGTGGTCAATAATTCCTGTTCTGGTGTTATACAACTCAATTATCATTGCATATCTTGCACAAATTGTTAGCATGTGTAACACGAAGGTGTAGGTTGGCTTGACTCAGGGCTTCATGTTTTTTTCTTTATAAGAGAAGAGAGGTGATAGCCAGAATAGTATTATAACTGCTAGAGGAATAATATTTTATGAATATAGAGTATGTTATTAGAATGTTATTATAAAATATTATGAAATGATAACATTTTATGAATATACTCAAGTACTGAAGTATTTAAGCCCATAGGAAAGTTGCAATTTCAGACTTCTCACGGCACAATGAAGCATTGATCAATAACATACAAGTGACATTTTAATAACAGGCTAACATATTTCCTCCTTTTTATACTGAATATGTAGATGGACATGGCCATTGTAGACATAAGTCACTCCTCAGTTACTCCATAGAAGACAGAATTTTACATTTGAAAGGATCATACATTCCTTAGATACGAGGGATTGACAATTTCTTCCCAGTGTATGAAATTTACTCTGCATTAAAACTTACAAGATTGTCTTTCTAATTAAGGCTTTATTTTCATTTCATGGGTCTTTAGTTGGGAACTATCTGATTCACTAATATTTCAGCCCTCTGCATGTGAGTCAGATACTATGTCTGCCATTGCAATGGACAGAAAGAAGATGGTACTCTAAGGACAAACTTCTGCTGTCCAATTTGAAAGTTAACTTTAGGGTAAAACATTTAACACTAGAATCTATTAACTCAGTCTCTTCTCTGACCACAAAGGGTGACTAAATTGATCCATTCTGATGGGCCTTTTTACATGATAGATTTTCACAATTAGACTAATGAATAACCAGTAGAGAGATGCCAGGAGGCATCATATAGTCATGAAAAGAAGTGATACATACTTGAAATCCAAAAGCTGTCACGTCATAAGTCCTTACACTAACTCCAAGCCTCCTACAACTTCTGTATACATCAGCCCAAAACTTCATTCAGGATAGATGTGGAATGAGCTGAAATTAATAGTAGAACTTGTCAACATTAAAGTGGTTAGATTCACACTTTGAATTAGAATAAGTTCCTAGAGATCCAGTTCCCAGCATGTTTCTAACACTTCTGAGATCTAATAGGATAACAGCAACAAGACCCCATTATGTCTTGAGAGGTAATGGATAAGAAAAATTCCTTCATAATTAATTATAAAAACACTGACAAACTCTTGTATAAAATAAAATAAAATTCACCTTTTTTTTTTTTGCAATCTGTTCTGTAATTTAATCTTTCTGTGTGTCGTGGTTTAAACCCAGCCAGCAACCTAGGACCACACAGCTGCTCACTCACTCTCCCATCAGTGGGATGGGGGAGAGAATCTGACATATAAAAGCTACAAAAACTCATGGGTTGAGATAAGAACAGTTTAACTGGGAAAGCAAAACCATGCACACAAGCTAAACAAAACAAGGAGTTAATTCACTGATTCCCACGGACAGGAGGTGTTCAGCATCTCCAGGAGAGCAGGGCCCATCACGCGTAACGGTTCCTTGGGAAGACAAATGCCATCACTCCAAACGTGTCCCCCCTTCCTCCTTCTTCCCCCCACTTTATATACTGAGCATGATATCACATATGGTATGGAATGTCCCTCTGATCAGTTTGGGTCACCTGTCCCTGCTGTGTCTCCTTCCTATCTCCCATACAACCCAACTTCTTACAGTGTAGCAGTATGAAAAGTAGAAAAGGCCTTGGCTCTGTGTAAGCTCTGCTCAGCAAGAACAAAAACATTTCCATATTATCAACCCTGTGCTCTGCACAAATCCAAAACATAACCTCATACTAGCCACTACGAAGAAAGTTAACTCCACCCCAACCCAAAGGCACACTGCCTTTTCTGCCTCTCTGTTAAGTAAAGGGACATCATTCTAATTCTCCCAGATTTGTAAGGTTAGAGTGAAAGTCCTCATTGCAAAGACACTCTAATGACTTACTGTGTATCTTTGAAGGGCCTAACACAAATAGAGCTCAGCTGGGATGTTTAGGTAAAGTTGGATTGCACACAATAGTGTACAAAACCCATACTTAGTCAGTGTCAGTTCCTCACTCTTAATATATGTACATATATATGATTATAGGATGTTAGAAATACTGTATTTTACTTAAATTTATTTCTACAAAACTATTGCTACTACATGTTCACTACTATTTCAGTGTCTGTAGATGATTTTTTAATTTAAAGGCTAACAGAAAGCATATTTAAGATTGAGAATTCATGCTCATGAGTCTGTGTTTCTTTTACAGCATTTGATTAGTAACACCTAAAATTATATGGGAAGCTATATTTCCTGCATTTTTATACAGCCTCAGAGTTATCATCATCACCAGAGGGGACATAAAGATTCTTGTATAACTACAAGATTAACAGGTAGGGAAGGAAGGAACTGATTTTCAATTATGTGTATAAAATAATACATTGTATATGCCATGCTTATTTTTAATATGACAGAAACATTCTGAAAATGGCACAAGATTTTCAACAGGTTATTTTTTAATACTGCTCTACCATTCATAAAGTGTTTTGCCACACCAGTCTGTATGCACTAATTTTTCATGATGATTCCTCAGGAAGATGTGAACTTTTGACCTTCCACCTCCTCAACACAGCTTCTATTCATTAAAAAAAAAAAATAAAAAGAGAACAAACAGCTTACACATACACACACATATGTGTAACACACATGGTCGATACAAAAAGCACTTGGTGTACTGCTTGCTCAAGAAGGTAAGCCCAGCAACAAGAAATCTTTCCATTAAATAGTGTGGGCACTTTATTAAGTTTCTTCTTTAAAAAAAAAAGGATCTTTCTTACACTAGCAAAATACAATGCTAAATAATCACTCAATGTGAGATTTTATACATGTTTTTGAAATTACCAACTAAAAAAAAATGTTATACGACCAGGGACTATGCTGAACTTTTATTTTTGAAAAGTTTTGTGGGGTTTTGTGAGGGGTTATTTGGGATTTTTTTAGAGTTTGATTCCACCATCTTTATAGTCTTTTCCAATCTAATTAATTCTATGGTTCATTTCACTTTTAGCAGGACTCATTTTCTGTGTGTGGATATGGGCAGCAGAGAGCTCTGAAAGAGATTAAAAGTTGGCTTCTTCATATTTGCCATGGCAAGTCTCATAAGAAAACAGGCTTTTGACTTCCTTAGCTTTAAGAGGCTGATGACTAAATTTATTCAAAACCAGCTAAGTTCCTGGACTGTAAGCCTGGAAGAAGTGGTATTTTGTTAGTGGAATGCTAGCAAAGATACAAGCATGTGATGAACTTTGCATATGTGAACCCCTTATCTGACAATAAAAAGACTCTTAGTTTGCCACATTAAAATCATGAAGAACACTATGCCTATTAAGAGGGAATATATCATATATTTTCCATATGAGAAATCAATTCTTGGATTCTACTGTATATAGAATCTTCTAGCCTTTCACTTTACTGTGTATCTGAGTGTAAAGTGAAAAATAAAGTGGACAAAGAGCTAAAAATAAGTTTCATTCTTCTAGTCTCCTGACATTGACTCACTCACTCTAATATAAACACCAAGAACTTATATCTCAGGTCGACTGATAATCAACAAGATGTTTGTTAGTCATCCAGGTTATCACTTCCTACTGAGAAATGTGCTATCTTTTCAACAAATGTCTGATATTTTGATCCAATCCTACATCCTGGGCTCAGTGCAGTGTTATAATCCAGATAATCATGAATATGAAGTACATTTAATCAAACCAAGTTAAAAAAGACAAATAAACCACTGGGTTTATGTCTGTTATTTTACTCAGCTTTGAAATATCTTGACAGTAAATAAAAAGAAGTGAACATGTTTCATCATATCTGTGGTCTGATGCCTAAAGTGAACGTTTCATCATATCTGTGGTCTGATGCCTCTTCACAGTTAATGGGCAAGCCAAAACTAGATGATTTTTGCAATATAATCAAAAAGCTGAAGTCACATTTACATTTCATAAATCAGATGACAGACCTGTAGATACCAAACTGCAGAAATCTACAGAATCTCTGCAGCTTCCAGCCACTTAGCTGGAGAACTCAGGTCTTAAAAGTAAAGAAAACTACATTTATTATAAAAATAATCTCAAATTCTATTTCATTTCTAAATTGACTCTTTCTCAGAGATTGCAAAAATACCCATAGACAACCAGTTTTCTAATTTCTTTTGAGCTGTACTCTGTTAAAGAAAGGTGTACAGTTTGAGAATATCACAGTATCGATGATCATTCTAATCACTGATATTTTTACCTCCTTGTCATCTCTCAGTGTGCATGGTTGCCAAAATAAGCACCAGACCTACAAGACATGGCCAAAACTTGTAAATCCCAATCAGACAGAGCTATTGTTCTGTAAAGTGGAATTGAACACTGCTGTTAGAGCTCTATAGTAATGAGTCTAGTTGATTTGTGGAAGATGCTCTAGTCTCAAGGTAGTGATCATTGTTAGCAGTGATAGAAGTTAGAACAAAGACAGTTAAGAAATGTGAGGCCAATTCATGCTGATGCCAAATCTACCACTCTGTACACATGTTCCTGACTGAGACCTGCCCTACACCTATGTAGCATTTAATGGAAGTTACCAACACATTCAGGTCCATCTAGTTCTTTGGTTTGCCAAACTGAGAATCCTAGGGGTTGTAGTCTTTAACTCCCACTGAAACCAAGAACTGGGGATCATTCATATCTAGGACTCAATCTACCAAGGTATATATTTAAATTTTCTTGCACCTCCTTTACATGTGATCTTGGAGACACAGTTGTTGCTGGAACATCTGTGAGTGATTTCTGTCCCTTCCCTGACTTTCAAAAAGTCTTACATATAAATATGTTCTCAATAGCAGTCAGTGCATTCAGTTTCCATCTAGACAACTGACTGTCGTGGTATTCTTTGTATCAGCTCAGTCAATGTCTGACCTGGGGGGAAAACTCCCACTGAAAAACTACAAACTAACATTCAGATTCTGAACCTTCTCAGGCTTGAATTGCCAAGTTTTTATGTGGAGTTGGACTGGAAACTTTACCCATTATCAATTTCCTGTGAGTTTCACTTTTGTGAATCCTGCAAATCACACAGTTTTTTTCTATTTGTTGTTTTATGAAATACTGCACAGAAGTTTGCAAAGTAGAAAAGGCAGCAATTGCTACCTAGCATAAGCTGTACGTGATTAATTTTGGTCTCATAATCCTCTATCTAATATTTCTTGGTCATTACATATCAGATCTGAGGACTCATTAGTCCACAGTTAGTCCTGATGAATAGGTAGGCACTTAGAGGTAAGCACACATGGCTTTTTTAGCATGGTCTTCTGAATTGGAGGCACCAAAGGTCAATTATCCATATGACTGCTGAGCTGAGACAGTGATGATGTGAAGAGGAGTTATTACCTTCCTAGGACATGAGGGAGCCTTTCCTGCTAAAGCACAGTAATCTATATAGACAGGATGGCCTGAGTATGAACAAAGGAGAAGTAGTGCCTTGAAGCCTCAGGACACCATTTCCCTTGTTCTCAAACTCAGTACTAAGCACTTGAGGCAAGGTTGAAATGTTAATGTAGGGGGTAAAGAGGGTCTCCCTCATTCTCTGGCTTGTCTTTCAAGGGATCTTCTCCCAGATTTCCATTTGAATTCTGGGGAGGAGATACATCAATACAGTCTTTCAAAAATAAATGAGGCCACAGGCACCCACTGACTGCACTCTATTTAAAACTCTCTTGTAATACTTTGGTTCAGCCAGTCTATAGGTTCTTGTACTGTACAAAATCCCTACTGAGTAACAGCAGTGTTACTTAGAGAGGTGCCAAATCAGCACTGCAAGGATCCCACAAGTCATTGCAGACCAGCAGGTGACTACAAACTACCCATAATGATCCATTGGATACCTACAGATCTAGTTACAGATGATATTACTAAGAGGTAGAGCTATAGGGATGAGAGACAGAGATTATAGAGATAGAGATACAGAAATTAATGGTGGCACTGACAGTAGAGGAAGGAGAATTAGAGAAATCAGATCCAATATATTGAATATATATGCCTGAGATATTTATCTGGTGAGAAACATAGTCCAAAGAGTCCAGCTGCTCACACATTGTTTTATGGGAACCCTTAGGCTAAAATCTTGCAGTACTAAGCAAATGGATAGTGAAAGCAAATATCTGTGTGACTTCATGCTGATTTAACAGGTTTGGGGTTTCAATCTCCAAGTGGTCAAAAAGGTTTTGCCATAACCAGCACAGAAAATGTTGAGTCCTACTGTTAGGCATTGCTGGAGGCACCACACTATGGCATGTTGCTTTGCATTCGTGACACTATGAACTAAAGCAATGTTGGGAATTCTTTCAGAATGGCTGAAATATTTCTCATAACAAAAATTCTTGCTGTTTTCTAAGAAAGAATTTTTTGCATCACATTAGTAGTAACACTGATTTTCAGAGACAAGTCATCAAGAAATACATAAACAATGTGGTAATAGTTCAGTAGATAACTTTCTTCCATCATATATATTTTACAGCTTTAGCTTGAAGCCAATGGCTCCCCAACTCCCCTGAAAAATGGATCTGGTAGTGTAAACTAGGCCTGAGCTTTAGGTAGAAGAAAACCCCAATGTTCACTTATGGCATGTAAACACAGTTTGGGAGTTTCAGAACTGAGTATGAGTTTTCTTACTACACAGGGAAAGAAGAGACTTCCCTGCCAGTGTGTATGTGCACTGCAGGAAAAAATCACTGCAGTGTTAGTTGCAATATGGTCAAAGACAAAGTGTACTAACCAAACTGAATCAAACATGATGAAACTATAAAAGAGCATCCTGAAAATTCAACAATAAAAAAGGACCTGAGAAAAATGGGATTTATCATTTGCATAAGAGATTCTGGGGTTTTGATGTGGAAGGTTCTAGAAGTGGAGGATGTTCACCAATACCAGTTAAACCACTGAAGAGAATATGGGAGACATTTCTGCTGTCAGTGTCAAAAAAAAAAAAAGTGGTATTATTATTAACTAAGTCTTTTCTAAAACTCAGTAGCTACATATTAATATGTTCAGAAGGAATCTGGTTAATATCACCACCTAAGTCACAGATCCTGGATCATTCCAATGTAAAAGTGATATATATTATTTAGTCTGCAACTGCAAATGATTATAGTTTTACTTCTTTTTTTTTCAGTCAGCTAACATGCCAGGCCATCTTAAAACTGAGTGTCATATGTAAACCTGTCATGCCTACTCAATGGAAAAAGTTAAACACAAGAAAGAATGATTTATGCCATTTATAGGATGACCCTCTCAAAGTCACAATATCTCCCTTGAGGCTATAGCAGGAACCAAGATTAGATGAGTGATCTTCAGACAGTTAAACATGATCCTATGATCATAATCCTATGAAGTCCTATGAAGTCCTCTACCTGTATGGACCTGAAAAATTCCTTGAATTGCAGTTGAAACAGTTAGCAAAAGCAGCTTGTGCACTGTAAGAATACAATCCTATTCTTGTCAGAAAGAAGTTGACATCTTTATTTTTAATTGGAAGAAGATAATGGTATCTTCTTTCAATTAAAGACCCAAACCAGAATGAAAAGTCTAAAATGCAGAGAAGCCTGACTCATTTACATTTCACAGCCTCAACCAAAATATCTTCACATCAGAGGCTGAGTTCCTCCTCAGCAGCAAGGAATGATGCCTGCCTGTAGGGGCAGGGGTGTCTGCAGAGGAATTCTGTTTTCTGACAAGGGTGACCCCCAGAGCTATACCCTGCAGGAACTGCTTTGTTGTTTTTCTAAGCAACATTAGTGCATGTATCTCCTATTCCCAGACAGAGCTCTTTCCCATGGAAGCAGTTAGATAGATGGCTGGGTTAGTAACCAGAGCCTTCTCCTAAAGGCTACACACCAAAGAGAATATTTTGCTATTGGCTCACCTCTAGTGTCCACCTTTATGAGCTTAGGAGAGATGTTACAGATGCCACTTGGTGTTACTTGCTGGCTCAGGTGACTGTGTAAGCTCTTCTCCCTCTCACAACAGCCTAGGAGGGGATGTCATACCCTATGGATGCTTGAACCAACTGTTGCCAAGTTCATGGTCCCATTTTCACTAAAACTATATCTCCCAAGATACAACTTTTTCTTAGCTTTCCTGTCTCCTGATGCCAGTATGAGCTGAATCACAAACAACTTGTCAGCCATTGATGAACACCAGTTCCTCATACAGGAAAAATTTTGTCTGAATATATACATGAATCTTTTTGACACATTCTAAATACAAAAAATTTACTAAATTTTAAATGTAGAGTCCTTTGTGAAGTGCACTATAAAAAAAACTCCAGAAAGTACTTACTGTCAAATTTATTTATAAAAGTGGAAATTTTCTAAAGGTTGTAATTTCTGTTTAGTAAACCTGGTACATATCTGGCAGACAGGAAAGCAGAGCATGTGTACTGGATGGTTTCTCAGATAAGTCCTCTTTCTGAAGAGACTTGCTTTTTTGTCAGTGTCATTGATTCAGAAGGACTTAACACTCGCATCTTTTAAATCACTGGCAAATACTTCTGTCATGGTTTAACCCCAGCTAGCAACCAAACACCACACAGCCACTCAAACACTGCCCCACCAATGGGATGGGGAGAGAAAATCTAGAAAAACTCATGAGTTGAGATAAAGACAATTTAACAGAGAAGGCAAAAGCTGCACACACAAGCAAAGCAAAACAAGGAATGAATTCACTGCTTCCCACAGACAGGAGATGTTCAGCAACTCCAGGAGAGCAGGGCCCATCATGCATTGCATAACAATAGGATGACAAATGCCATCATTCCAAATGTCCCCCTTCTTCCTCCCACCTTATACACTGAGCATGATGTCCTATGGTATGGAATATCCCTTGGGTCAGTTTGGGTCACCTGTCCCAGCTGTGTCTCCTCCCAATCTCCCATGCATCCCCAACTCCCTTGCCAGTGTGGCAGTATGGAAAGCAGCAAAGGCCTTGGCTCTATAGGATGACAAATGCCATCATTCCAAATGTCCCCCTTCTTCCTCCCACCTTATACACTGAGCATGATGTCCTATGGTATGGAATATCCCTTGGGTCAGTTTGGGTCACCTGTCCCAGCTGTGTCTCCTCCCAATCTCCCATGCATCCCCAACTCCCTTGCCAGTGTGGCAGTATGGAAAGCAGCAAAGGCCTTGGCTCTGTGTGAGCTCTGCTCAGCAAGAACAAAAACATCTCTACATTATCAACTCTGTGTTCTGCACAAATCCTAAACATAGCCCCATATTAGTCACTGTGAAGAAAGTGAACTCTACTTCAGCTCAAACCAGCACAACTACCCAGAAATATATAGTATCACTGATTATCCTCCTGCTGATTAATTGAATTCTGATAATATTTTTCCTACTTGAACAAAGTCTTGCAGATAATTTCTACACTCAGATGAAAGTTATAGTGACCTTGTTTTGAAGTTCAGTTTCAGTTTCTTATGCCTTCCCATATTTGTGCATCTCTGGGCTTTATGTATCTGCATGAGCACTGTGTCTTTTTAACTGAAGGTGCTCAGTGGTTTATCAATTAAGATAAAAGAATGTCTTTAGTGTTTCAGACAACACACACTGTCGAGCTTTGCTAACAACTGTTTTCCAATTTTTTTTTAAATTGAGAAAATACAATGGGACTAGATTTCTCTGTGTTGGGGTGGAATGTAATAGCAAATTTATTTTTTTTGAAGACAGGATCAAAAAAATCACCTCCATACCCGGAGTTAACTACTTCCATGCCCTTGGCTTCTTATCTCTTACTTTCATATCATGACACTTTCTCTTCTAATTTTTTCATATTCTGTTTCTCT
>NW_008658851.1:25540-42188 GCF_000695815.1 Acanthisitta chloris
TTTCCACTGTTTTCATTATCATATCCCTCTCATTAGAATATTGATTCCCTTTCAAGAATATATTTGTAAGCCTAGTGATAGATATTTTGCAAAGTATGGAACCATAACTCTCACCTAACCACAGATCTGGTAATATGACTTGAAAAGCATTTTCCTGTTAATTAAAACTGATGTCATTTTAAAGTGGTTGGGTTTTATTCCATGGATATCTTATATTTCTGTAAATTTTAATGTGGCTGAAGCAGCCCACTACATCTCTGATCATTCAAGTAGCTTAGATTTTGTTGTTGTAGTTGAAGCAACCCACTACATCTCTGATCATTCAAGTAGCTTAGATTTTGTTGTTGTTGTTAAATTAAACCACAGTTTGATAGAGTTTATTTTACTTCTATTTGAATTCTGTGGTATTTTCCAACCAAGAGATTCTTGCCAGGAAGTTGTATAATTCCCCTGTGATTATATATGCATTCTTCCCTCTTTCCAGCCTACCTTTTAAGCTGTTTTTACAAGTTCTCTAGATACTCCAAAGGTTCATAATTTATCTATCAGTCCTTTTGAAACATCCTCAATATTGTTCATTCTTCTATACTATGTGATCACAGTTTTTCAGATAATACAAAATGTGTTGGCTTTTAATATCTCTGTCATGTGTCTCCTCTTTTCTACTGCTCCAGTCTCCTAAATTCTGTAACTTAACAAATTAGCTTACAACCCTGCATGCTTTACAGTAAGGACATATTGACACTGCTGAATTTTATGTACTATTTCAACTTTCCACATAGCTCAGCATGGGTGTCACAACCATGCAGTTGACATGTGCTGCTTCTATCAAATGCTACTTTTCTTCTAGCACACTGGAAATCTGACCCTTCATTTTCTTTCTGAATCAGATATACTCAGACACCCTGTCACAGCACATTGTATGACATCGAAACAAAGGATACATAACCAGAATGAAATGAAAGTCCCCTTAGATATCCAGTCACATTTTCTTGTTCTTGTAGATGGTAAAGAGTGAACATTTTGTTTGACAATGGTTGCTGTTTTGGAGACTAAAAAAATGGGGACAAGGAAGTTATTAAATTAACCTATATCAATTTTCCCTCCTTAGTGGATTTTGCTGTTGGGTAGTCAAAGTAAAGGTCAGTTAAACAGTCTTATTTTTAACCTTCACTTTTGTATTCTTGCAAACAGAATTCAAGTGCAAATCCAGACAGACCAGATAATATATAGTAAGTTGTTGCTGCCCAAGAAAGCTTTTTGAAGCTTCATGTACTCCTCTACTGTTTGATTCATGGATAGTGAAGCTTCACTTTAAAATGGGATAGAGAAGAAGACCTACAGGGTAGGAACATGGACTGGATGATGGATGACACAAGCCTAGAGGACTTATCTTATCTTACAAATAACAAACCAAAACATGGTAGTGATTAGCCCTAAGAATCTTTTCATTCTCCTTATTGTACTCGTATCAGTCATAAGGTAAAGATGGGCCATTCTTTAAAAGCATGTTCATGACACTACATAAATATCATCAAATTTCAGGTATTGAAATTTTAATTTAGCACGTTTTAAAAAAAAATCCTAGAAGCAACATTTGAAATATGTATCAGTATTGTTTTACCCAGTCTTTACTTCATCTACAATTATTTCTCATCAGATTTACACTGTTTGTTTCAAATTGATGTGATTCTTTATGTGATTTTTATTCAGGAACACAGAATTACTCCACTGATTAACTGAAGAATACTTTAGAGAAGGAGAATATACTGTCCCATTTCTCCATCTAGAAGCTTGTCTGTCTCTTCTTATTCAAGGAATGAATAAAGAATTAATGATTCAAACCTGTGTCTGAGTTTTAATCCAATTCCTTCCAGATAGTTCTCCTCTCCCCCCGTGCCTCCCTCTCCCAGCTACCTAACATTTCCTGTCAGGTATTTCCCCTGGCTTAAGGTGCTCAGAAATCATCCTGGTTTTCACTGCTTAGAGAAAAAGATTGCAGAAGGAAGCTCTTAATAGCTCTTTTAACAGCACCAGCTGGTAAAAGCATTAGGTCTTTAAATCCCACTGAAAACTGCAAGTTTTTTAAAGGAGTTTGCAAGAAGGGACCAAACTCAGAATGGGCTCATAATGCTAGGACAGAGAGAAAAATGAGAGAGGATATTTCATTAGACTTTCCTGTGTTCTGTGGGTTCTAAATTAAGAATAAAAGAAACTCACAGTTGTAGAGAGCTGACTCTGTGGGAGGTCTGAGTGAAACAGTCCATAGCTGAAGGCTGA
This sequence comes from Acanthisitta chloris, assembly GCF_000695815.1. Lineage (NCBI taxonomy): Eukaryota > Metazoa > Chordata > Aves > Passeriformes > Acanthisittidae > Acanthisitta > Acanthisitta chloris. The sequence goes on from NW_008658851.1 coordinate 27,821, forward strand.
AGCTTTTCAGGAAATGTGCCATTCCTTCTGCATTAACTCTTGCCTCTCTTGAATTATTGTTATTAAGCTCTCTAGATCTGGTCACTGATAAAATGTTCTTCTAAAAGTTTGTCTTGTCCAGGACCGTTCCAGGAATGGCAGTGCAAGCTGTTGAAGGTATTTGTGCATACAATAGACCTCTGTGAGAAATACATGGTATAACACTCATGGCATTTTAAAGTGCTATTTAGCATGAGAGTAAAGGTTTACACAGCATACATGATATATAGCTCTGGTTGCTAAATGTCTGCTGCCAGTGCTTCCTGATGTCAACAATGGCTGCCATTATTTAGTCAACTTAAAATCTTGAGAAATATAGCTGTGAAATTCTTTCCTCAAATGCAAAATGAACAGCCCTAATAAATACACTGAGCTTTTACCGACACGATATTCCCTTTAGGATTAGAGGAAGCTGAAGAGGTTTGTTAACACAGCACTCAGTGCTATTCAGTGTGGGAGGGGTGGGAGGACATTTGAAGGTGCTCAGCCTGGCCTGGTTATGCTCCTGCTAAAGTCAAACTCCCATTGACTTTAATGGGCAGAACAGAAATTACTCAGTAGCACAAACTGAAGCAATGCATTTGATGGTGAGAGTTGCTCTCAACTCTGTCTGTCTCCTCAACTATGCCATCTTCATTGCTACTTGAGAGTTGCTCTATAAAACGAGTTAAATTACTTGTTTGTAGTTGTCCCTCTCACTTTGAACTCTCAAGATTTTATTTTTCACACCTCTTCCTTTCCGGCACCATTTCTAGACAATCCTTTCAGATAGAAAGCAACATTTTGTTGTGGGCATTTTTAATAGTGTAAGAACATATGATAGCAGTGCCTCAAACTTTCTATTTAAAATAATTCCTCTGACTTGTTCTTCGAAAACTCACCCACATTGCTTGCTGCAGGATTTTGATACTCAGCAAAGAAAATTTCCTTGGGTAAAAACCTTTATCTGCCCCCCAACTCCTTTCAGATTTGGTCAAAATATGAAGTGAATAAATGTGATTTGAGATCTCAGTGTTGATTGGAGTGAAGATGGGAGACAAAGGAGAAAAGAAGAAGATAGGAGAGAGCAACCCATTGGCAAGAACACGAGTTTTACCCTTTTGCTTTACAATGAAAAAGAAAGCAATAAATTATACATGAACTAGGATAACACAGGAACAGTAGTACAATCTGCAAAAACAAGTTGAATTTTACTACTGGTTTTAAAATTCTTATTCTTTACCCTTTTACAAACACTTTAGGCACAGTCCAAACTGAAGATTTGGCTAGAAATTGTGAAGTAAGTGACAAGAGGTAGATTGCATGTTATACCTTTGGTTTGACCTATGCTACAGTTTTATAGGCACACTTTTTTTAATCCCAAAAGAACCTCTTAAATAAAGTTTTTTTAAAATCACATTTAAATATATCAATAGTATTAATCAGTACTATATCTTCCATACTATTTCTTCCCATAGAATTGACACTGAGTTTTATCATTCCTGATCAAGACTATACCCACTCTCATCATAATGACAGAGAGGGGCCCCCAGAGTTTAGGCTCTCAAAACTCGGTCATTTTATTCCAATATCTTAATTCCTTGAGTTTTGTTGCAGCTTTTTGTCATCTGTTTCTTCATCACACAGTCTGCAGTCTTTTTTTCTTCTTTTGTTTTTTGAAAAGTAATGTTATGATAGTATGTTTTCTGCATAAAGGACAAGTAGAAAAGTGTCCCAGAAATGTTTTGAAGAACACCAGACAGAGTCTTTTCAGAAGATTTCATGTCAGAGGCAAAGTCTGTCTCCTCAACTATGTCATCTTCATTGCTACCAGCAGCAGTCACATATTTCCTCCCCATGATTGTCACTCTGGTGCCACTACCTGAAATGGCAATTCCCTTTCAGTTAGTGATCACAGTACTACACTCAGCAGCACTAGTGCAGACAAGATATAGATAGTTGATACCTGTGCTTGAGTGATGTGTGTAATGCAAGAAACAAAATACAACAGTATGGTAAAGGGGGTTTGAAGTTTAGCTTTTCATTGTTCCTGTATAAGGGATTTGGTAATAAATCTGCCTTAGGATGTTGGGCTTTCTGTGTACAAAAGCACCATCTGTAGCTGTCACGTGTGTCAGAAAGAAATAAAATTTTAAGAAACAGCTCAGCATTGGCAAGGTCCATGAAACCAGTGAGCCTCAATGCTTGTCTTGCACACACATATCCATGCTGTCTCACATCACTGAAAGCATAATTTAGCTCATCATGTTTCCACAGATCTAGGCAATAACACTTTTTAAATAACAGAATACTTCATCTACAATTATTATTCATCAGATTTACACTGTTTGTTTCAAATGAACCTCAGCATGTGATACTGTGTAAAAGCAGGTTTTACCAGTTAGGATTCTGGGTTTGGATGAGCAGTTTTGAGTGTCCACCCCTTCTTCTTTCTTTGAAACACAATAATTCTATATATCCATATTTGGATGTGTTGCTACTGATGAAAGCAACAATAACAATGCTTAGCAATACCATCTGCTTTCTTTTAAGCTCAGTCATCTCTAAGTTATAAAATGCATCATTCATAGGCAATTTTGGACTCATTTTCACATATTTGGAACTTCAAATATTTGCAAGTTCATGTCAACTGAAGTCCTGTTGGAAGCTGTTTATGAGCAACTTCTAGAAACTTGGTTTATTTTTAGAGTGCTTAGAGGGTGAACGTCACTAATTCTTTGTTTAGCCCACTCTGAGCATTGTGACTGTGTGTCTGAATCACTACAGCTTGTCTTGGATTAACATTATAATCCTCTGTTTTTGAACAGGCAGGTTATAACAAAGTGGAAAGATGTATTCCAGAATAAAAGTTAGCAAACTAGTTCTTCTCTTACCAGGAACACACTTTGTGTATTTAAATGGTTACTGTCAAGTTTGTAGGCTAAAGGACCATTATACATTGGATAGTGTCCTAGGTATATAACTAGAATTAATTTCGCTGATGCAGATATAGTTTTGTAATTTTACAGTAGAGAAAGAGAAGTCCTTTAATTAACATATGCATTTCTATAAAAGGAAAACATATTCTTTTAAACTTCCAAAGTATTGCATCCTTAATAATCAAGGAAATAGATGGACAGTAAAAAAAAGAAAATCAGTTCACGTATTTTTTTTCTTATGCATACAAACAAGGCAGTTGATAGCTTTGGTGGTAATGTATGAACTCTTTCTTAAAAAATGAAACAGGAAAGATAAGTCAGTGTTGAAACTGCTGTAATTTTGAAAAGTAAACAAATGGTTAATGTTAGAAAACACCAGCTCTTCTAAAATGGCTAAAAAAAATTAAGCCTTCCAGGAATTCTACCCATCAATAAAAAGGGAAAAAGATAAACAGAACCAGCAACATGTAGGGCAACCATTCTTTTGACTTACATGAATTCTGTAACCTTTCACGTGAAAGCTATTTGTTTGAATCTTTCCTTACTCAATATTAATGATTTAAATCTACAATCATCTGATAGCTGTTTCCAGGGTTATATGTAACTAGCAGCAGTTCATCTGATGACAGAGTTCACAGCTGACAGGTATGCATCACCCAAAACGACTATCTGGTTTCCCAGCTCATGAGCAGCATTTCATAGACATGAGGTAAAGTCCATTTATCTATTCAACTTCTTTTGTGCTCCTTGTTTTAAAGATAGGTAGCATGGGCAGGTGTTACTCTTCTGAATCTTGGGACATGTCACCATGTTACATGGCCTGCATATCAAAGCTGCAGAAGAACTACCCATTTTATAGAGGCTAAGGCAATAGGAGTTATATCTACTAAGTCAACACTATATTGAAAAATCTACTTTTTTTGTTTCTTCGAAAACTTTTTTTATAAACACTGCTTTTGGAGCAGAATTAACCCTGATATGGCCCTCCTGTCTAATATTCTTGGAGTCATTGGAGTATTTTTCAATATCATGTCAAAATTTCTCTTTTGTTTATATAGGGCTTTCGGGGTGAGTTATTTTGGTGGTTCAGAATTAGCCTAAGAAAATAGAAACTGACTTTTGTCTGCCTCGATAGTTTTGCTAAGTTAAGAACTCATGAAATTCATGGCAAGCTGGATTTCTGTATGCTTTACTTTAGGAACAAAGTCATTCCTTCAAAAAGCACTGAGGTTTTGTTTGCTGATGGGGATCATGATCCTTTCAAGGCTCATATATTAAATCTCTTACCTTTGAAAGTGGCTATGTGTGGGATCTGTGGGAGCTGTGGGAGCTGTCTGCTGGTCTGAAGGCCTTGCAGACTTCAACCTTGAGCCTATCATCATGTACCCTTGAATGGTTGCAGCAGCTAGAGGGAGGCACGAAGGAGGAGCACTTAACAGAAGAAAAGATGAACAAGAGCCAAAAGAAGAGAAAGCCTTTTTGTCTTACAAGATGATAAATGAAATGTGTGCTTATGTCATTTGTAGCCAATGGCAGGGTGCTTGTAGTATGTTCTATCCAATGGACAAAAGACACACTTTATAAAAAAAGGTATAAAACCAGCTAACTTGTAATAAAGAAAAAGCTTTTTGCCTTTCACCATTATTCCTGTGGATTTATTTATGTCACATGTCCATCTCAACCATGACAGCTATGCTTCTGTTCCTATGGTTGGAACTTCAGTGTATGCCTAGATGTTATCTTGCTTCAGTGAAGAAACACCACAGAGAAGGGGAGGCTGAGCAATGGGTATCAGAAATTGGTCATTAGCCATAGCAGTTCATTAACGTTTGTGTAGCTATCTCTGAACTGCCTTAGCCATTAGGTGTGTGGTTTTATTAGATTCACCTGCAACACATACAGAGTTGAATAATTCAATCTATTCAGCATATGAGTTAGTACTAGTAACACAGGGGAATGTCATTTGGAAAGATCAACAATTGCTATGCAATTCTGTGGGTTCTTGTGATTTCAGTCTCTACCATTTTGGCAGCCCCATGTCTGCTTTTTCCTGCCATCAACAGCAAAAATCAGCCTATCATTAAGAATGTCTCACATACCTGAAGGGTCTGAAACATTGATCATTTAGGATATTGTTTTAGGATATTTCATATCTATGTTTAGGATATATTATTTGTTTTATATTAGGATATTTAGGATATGTGGTTTATTTCCTCTTGTCTGGACACAAACTGCCTTCATAGCAGAATAAAATGTGATGAGTCCTACAGATCTTGTTTTTTGCTTATATTTAAAGAATAAGTAATATAGACAATGACAGACACAAGAGAATTAACCCAAGAAATACCCATTTGTGTTTGTAGTAGGAACAGAAACAGAGAAATACTGAATAAACTTTTTCCCTGTATCTCCAAGTTCTCATACACAGCTTTGAAAGTCCTCAAGCTCTGACCAACAAGTCTTTCCAGCAATAAGGGTGCAAGGGGAATCTCTGATTAAAATCTGACTTTACTCCTCAAGGGAAGTTACAGGATAAATAAACAAAGCAGATGTAAAGTCCTATAGGTCTTGACATTGTCTAGAAACACCACCATCCATAAAGAGAAAACAAAGTTTTCGGTACCTGTGAGCAAACCTAATTAAGTGGGAGGAGGAGGTGGCAGAGCAGAAAGGGCCTAAAGAGTGAATAAATGTGTGAGTGAACAAAGCTGATGGTGGATGACAACTCAGGTGCAGGTCTAAATCAACAGCCAACAAAAAAACACAGGAAAAAAATAAGGCATAGGTATCCCAGCACTAAAGATGTCTGCAAGCTACTCTAAGTTTGTGATAGGAGCACAAAGGATAAAATAGCAATGTAAAATTGGTATAATTTCAGAAAATCTTACATGTGTCTTGACCTGCAGCTGACACTGGCTTTAAGTTATGCCAAAGAATCAACTCTGACTCTTTTATGCTACCAAAATACTTTTTCTTACAAACAATGGAATTATCTCCTCCCACACATACCAAGATTCTCTCGAAGTTCAATGTAACTCAGTACACACAAGGATTTGGGTGACATTCATTTCATATTTGGAAGTTGAAGTAATAAGAAAAAAAGGTTTCTACTAGGAAAAAAAAAAATAAAGAAAGAAAGAACTTAAAGAAATAGTGCAAAATGTGCCAAAATTCTTAAAGGAAAATTATAACCTGCAAAACCCTCTGCTCAGCCCAGCATCTCTTGCCTGTACTCAGTTAGGGACCTTACTCTCAAAGGAGGATTACTCAATTTGAAGTGCTTTAAGTGCAGGTCTCTTTGGCTTGTGGGTTTCAACACTAGCTTTAGTCCTGTGCAGTTCTTATTTTAAACTCTGACTGAGATCACAGGTATCATTGGGAGGTTTGTTCCCAAGGAATACACCTGCCTCTCAGGTCATTTTGTAGACTGATTATGTGAAGCCAGAGGATACTTTCACATTACCAAGTGGGAGACTGTGTTGAAGCCTCTCAAAGTCAAGGCAATGTCTGTCATTTTTTTTGTTTGTCTCAACATTAAGGCAGCATATCTTGTAAAAAGATGTGCAACAGCTACACAGGATTCTTCACACTAGTGAAATATTAGTGATAAGAAGCCTATGTGCAATGTTATACAAAGGTATAGGCTAGATGTCACCCAGTCCTCTTTCTGACTTAGAACAAGTGAGCTTATGACCATTGTAACTAGGAACATATAAAAGCCAAAAGAGAACTTTGAATGGATTTTATAGCATATTCACAGAAGGAGATGTGTCTGTATAATCACTAATATTCTCATAGTAACTGTAATTTTAATCATAATGCATGTAATCATCAGAAAAAAAGTATATGTTCTGCCATGACCTTGATGTTTAATTCACCAATTTGATTTTTGAATGTCACATGCTTTCTAATGGCTTCATAGGAGCTCAAATCCATTTACAATTTGCTTTGGAACTTGAAAATAAAGGATCCTATTCTAAATGAATTTTTAAAAAAAGTGAATGTTCACCCAGAACATTGTGTTAAACATATAGGTGAGTCATTGAAAGAAAAAAGGAGAAAATGATGGAGTGAAGTTTTATGTTTTATGAATTGCTCACCCATGGATCTAGGTGTGTCTAGCAGGTACCAGAATTTATGGTCTTCATGTGATCATAAGTGGTGAGTTAAAACACAACTATTTTTACTCTCCCCTCTGCATTCCATGATGGGGTATTTGCCATCACTAAGCCTCAGCTGAAGGAACCAGCAGATTACATTTCTCTTAGCCTTCAGAAACACCACCATATCATCTATTTGTTTGAAATAGGTAATGCTCACTTCATTCTCTAACTCCTTTTCTGTAAAACCCTACATTTCCACATTATTTCTAATCTACTGCCGCAGAGTTTGGTGCATCTGCAGAGTTCCACATTAGAGAAGCAAAACTCCTGAGATCCTCTCTATCAGTTACCATGTTTTTCTGCTGAAATAAGAAAGACTCCCAGACCAGTCATCTATATGTCAGCTTAGAAACAGTGGAAATTTTTCTTCGTCTTTCCCCCACATTTCATGAATTTAAAACTGGCTGTTCTGTTGGCAAAGGAGAGGATGGGGGAAGGGTGTCCCTCCAGCTGTTAGCAGCAAACTTGGCACAGAGAGAGGCTCACATCTAACTGCTGTGGACTGGAAAAGTTGCACCAAGGGCAGTGGAGTAATCCCACAGCAGGTCTAGCTCCCAAAAGTCCCTGATGATTTTCATTAACAATCTTCATTGTTTGTCATCTGTCTGGGGGTTTCCCTTCAGTAAGTATGCAGGTTTGGAAAGACTGAAAAAAATTCAACTTTAAAAGGAATAGCTGAATTTTTCTGCATATCTTTCAACTTCTTCCCTCATTCTTATTCACAGTCCACTGCTCCTATTTTTACAGGTTTTACATATATTGCTGCTTTTTGCACCGTCTCATTTGATGTCCTGTCACTTCCATGTATTTTAATTTCACATCCCAATATCCTATTGTGATCTGCATTTGAGAAGGCTGGAGGTGACCAAGTCTTAAAAAAACAAGCAATGAGTGGCAGAGTGTATTGACTTCTCTGGATTTACATTTCCCTCAGCATTCACAGGAGTCTAATTGATTTGTGAACCTTGTGAGCTTTCTCCCTCCAAAAAAATGATTGTGCCTGCAGTCCAATTATACCCAGGGCAATGAAGAATTACAATTTGACTTAGAAATAGTAACAGAATTCAACACAGAAAACAATCACTTTTTTTTTGGTCTTTTTGTTTTTTCAAATAGGTCAGAGCCAACACTTCCACTGAGTTCAAGAGGAAGACTTTTCTGTCTTTCTTGTCAAGTAAACACAGTTAAAATACATAAACCAGACATATACAGTCAAAATACGTGGACTATTTCTAAGGCCAAATTTGGTAACTGATCACAATGAATTGACTGTTTCTAAATGAGGGCAGAAGTTGTCCCTACAAGATATTTTCCTTTATTTAGGATTTCAGTAAGCATTGCTGAATTTATCAAGACCTGCTTTCTTGTTTTGTGTGTACAGAGTACCTGATACAGGAGACTACTGCTCCATGTCCAAGACTATATGACAGGTCTGCAGCACAAACAAACAAATGCCAGTATGCTATAGAAACTTTTCATCTGGCATCTTTCTCTGGAATACTGCTATTGTTTATGTAAAGATTGACATTTTGAGACAAAAGTAAATCCATCTTTCTAAAGTCTTACTGTTGAAATATCTTAGAACACCTGCCCACAGCTGGTGGCATGGTCCTGAAACTCAGAGGTTAGAAAAACAAAACTGACAAATAAAACCCCAAGAACAACACTGAGCTGGATTTCACATTAGCTGGAAAAATCTTCAGGCTTTAGAAGCAGCCTCTGCAGAGAAGTGCAGAGAACCTGTAGCTTGAATGTGTTTCCAAGCAAAAAGAAAGAGCCCACCATAGCTAGTTCACCATCAGCTGAAGGATGCTTAGGGATTGGAATGATGTTCAGCCCTTTGGAAGAGACAGCCAGAGAGCTGCCACACTAGAGCCAACTGCAGAGTCAGTCTCTAGCACAGCTGACAAACCAGGCAGGGGAATACAGTGAAAGGATCAGACCCAGGTCTAGCTGTAGCTGTCAATGCTGGAAACACTCTATTACAAAACAAAATTGCAGTAAATTATCAGCTGGAGCAGGAGACTGACTACACCCAGAATGATTAATATTTTAATGTCCTATTTAGGGAGCTGTAGGAAAGTTCTCTAACTCTGCTAACCTCAGCCACTTCTTATGACTGATGATATCAGGGACACAAAGTGCAGGGAAGCACTTAAGGAATTGCTCCTATGGGGCCAAATCTACACACCTTTTCCCTCTTCATTTTTATGAAACTTGCTAAGGGGTTGCTGTTGCTTTCAAGGTAAAACACTTTTCCAACTAACTGCCATTCTGTTGGTAGATCCTACATAACCACAGACTCTTGATTCTTCCTAGAGGAAATTTTCTGAGGTACGAAAGAGAGTTATATGCCCAATTCCCATTATCTCTCAAAGACAATTTCATGCTTAACTGCCCTCTTTGCCTTTTATAACCTTCTCCTTCAGAATCAGATGTTCATGATTACACAGATTATCTACAAAAGATTTCACAACAGCAGTACTTTGAGGTACTTCTTTAAAAGGGTATTGGAAGGTTTGACAACAAACACAAAATGAAGAGTAATAACCATGTAGTCTATGGATTGTTTGTTTTAAGAAGCTGACATTTACATGCTAAAATAGGATACATTTTTAAGGAAGCATACCCTCAGTCTAAAATGCATATAATTATGGTTTATTCTGTTGCTCCAGTGGATTAAAACATTCATTCTACAAACCACAGAGAAGATATAATCTGGGAGGTTGATGGCTTTTTGCAACATCACAGAAGACTGAATGGAAGACTTTGCTGTAAACTATTTTGCAGTAACTGAGTTTGCAGCAGAAAGGTAAATTCACTATGCAGTAAAGTGTTGCTGTCACTCTCAGGTCTGGCCTTGCTTTATTTTATTTTTCCTAGTCTAGCTGTCTGTAAATCTTCAAAATTGTGTAATGCCAATTAGGAAAAATAAAGAGCAAATTGAGATACCAGTATGCATACAGGAATGCTGTTGGCTGGGGCCCCAGATATTTTTTATGTCTCCAGTGATTTGCCTGCAACTGTTCCAGGAAGTTTGGGAAAAGCTTTGCACTGACATTGTGCTGCAAGTGCTGGAAAAGCTTTACCCTGGGAAAAATTTGAAGTCTAGTTCAATGTCCTGGGTAACCTATTCTAAGACTTCTATGGACATTCTCAAGGTTAATGAATTTAGCAGAACTCTTACTGATCTCCCTGCAACTTTTCATGGCTGTTTTACTGAATGGAAAGTTAACAAGATGTTTATTTTCAGTGTTATTTTTCTCCTCATTTCTCTTTCCCCAAAGTCTTGAAATTTTGGTTTTTGTTTAGGTTTTTTTCCTCTGAATGAAACTGCTCATATGAACCACTTAAAAGGAAAAAAACTTTGTATTACATTGATTTTTAAAGTACAAAAAACTCCAAAGCCACAACGCTTTTAATGCCCACAATTGCTTATTCTCACTACCAAATTCAGGTTAAGGATGACTCTCCTTTTCCTAATTCATGGATTTGAGATTGGTTGGTTCCTTTTTAAAGATGAAAACAATAGACAATAAGACGATACACACAAATTAAAAGTGATTCTGGAGAACAAAGACTGTGGACCATTTAAGCTTCAGTTCAGGAAGGTGATCACTGTGGAAAGATAAACCATGTTAACAATAAGCTTCTGAGGAGGGGAGAAGCAACCAGTGTTTGTTAGGTTCAGTGCTTAATCCCTCAGTAGGAGGTTCAGTGGAATTACTATTTTGAGTGGGAGGTTGTTTCCTAGGAATTACTGTATTTACTTTCACTTGTCCGCAACTGGTTGGGCTCTACTGACCTAGACTGATTGACTCAGAAGCTGGGTGACCCAGTCCCTACAGAACTATCAAAGACCTGGAAGCTGCACTGCTCTTCTCAAGATGCCTGTCTCTGCCTACGAGAACAGCTAGCAGACTAGTTTGAACCAGGAGCCTTATTTTTAGATGATCGAAGTTAGTGTGCTGGTTTGAACTGAAGTAGAGTTAACCTTCTTCCCAGAGGCTAGGATGGGGCTATGTTTGGGTTTTGTGCAGAACACAGAGTTGATAATGCAGAGATGTTTTTGTTCTTGCTGAGCAGAGCTCACACAGAGCCAAGGCCTTTGCTGCTTTCCATACTGCCACACTGGCAAGGGAGTTGGGGATGCATGGGAGATTGGGAGGAGACACAGCTGGGACAGGTGACCCAAACTGACCCAAGGGATATTCCATACCATAGCACATCATGCTCAGTGTATAAGGTGGGAGGCAGAAGGAGGAAGGGGGGACATCTGGAGTGATGGTGTTTGTCTTCCCAAGGAACCGTTACGCGTGATGGGCCCTGCTCTCCTGGAGATGCTGAACACCTCCTGTCTGTGGGAAGCAGTGAATTCATTCCTTGTTTTGCTTTGCTTGTGTGTGCAGCTTTTGCTTTCTCTATTAAACTGTCTTTATCTCAACCCATGAGTTTTTGTAGCTTTTACCCTTCTGATTCTCTCCCCCATCCCATTGGTGGGGCAGTGAGTGAGAGGCTGTTGGTTCTTGGCTGCTGCTGGGGTTAAACCACGACAGTTAGTCAAGAAAAAGGTCAACTAAATAAATTCTAATAATTGTATTGCTCTTAATTTCCAAGCTTGATCTAGCAATATGAACAGTGTAAAAGCCTTTAAAAGTTCTGAGAAGCAGCAATCATTTTTCTGATAAAGGTTGGGAACGCAACCAAGAAATAGAATGACCTTGAATGTTCACAAGAAATGAGCTTTTATGGCAGTTGTTTCTAAATATGCCAGTTTTCAGATTTCTTATTCTTGAAGTACATTTTCTTCGTAAATATGTTGTACAAGCAAATTGTTTTTATAACCTCTCACATTTGGCAAATTGAAACCCCAATGCCCCATTTTGCTTTGCTGATATTTCACAGCCTAGGGTGAGTAACATCATAGAAACAATGCTGACTGTGTGTACTTGTTTTTAATAAAACTGTCAAGTACTAAAACCCTGAGAGTGCATAGGTGTATTTATAGATTGTTTCTCTCCAAATGGGTAGGGAGAATTATTTTTATAACCACGTTCACAAATGTAAAGCTAGGAAAACAAAAATTAACTCACGACAAAAAAGAAGTATCATAAAGAAATCAAGGCAGGTCTTGGCTAGAGATAGAAAAGAACAAATTATTGAGTAGGCTCAAAAATTATTCAATCAAAAAATTTATTATAAGTAAATCTTTTAAGTGTATTTAAAAAACCCAAAAGATTCTAAGCAAGAAAAGCAAAAGATGAGCTACTAGAAACTCTTTTGTTTCCTCTTGGGTTTGGTGTGGATTTTTCCTGTTGTATCAACATTATTTAAGACACACAATCTACTATTAACATTTCAGAGTATATAACACCACTTATTGGTCTTCAAACATACTGGTAAGTATTATTTATATTTTTTTATAAGAAATAAAATATCCAAACTCCCATATACCGATTATGTCCAATATTATAAGTTCAAGTACTTGCATCTAGTACACAAGTACTTACAACCACTTTCAGAGGTACTGGCTACAAAAATTCCAGTGAATTTAGTCAGGAGGAGAGTCCAGGGGTTAGATCTGCAAAAGCATTTAGGCCACTAAATCACATCAGCTATTTTAGTGGAAGTTGGATGTTTAAATATATTTAAGGATATAGCTATAAAACTGCAAGAACAGATCAAGTACTACATTTCTTAAACCTCCAGATAACTTGCAAAAATAGCTGGTCCTAATTAGTTAGTCACACTTACTCTATAAGCCTGCAAGAGTAGCAATACTTTGTGGCACTTAGTGGATGTGCAGAAGCCATCATGTTAAACAAGCATTACCTGAAGCTGAAGCTAAGTTGGATATTAGAAAAAGGTTCCTCACTCAGAGGATGGTCAGGCACTAGAACAGGCTCCCCAGAGCAGTGGTCACAGCACCAAGCCTGACAGAATTCAACTGTTTGGACAATGCTCTCAGGCACGTGATGAGATTCTCAGAGGTGTCCTGTGCAGGGCCAAGAGTTGGACTCAGTGATCCTCATGGGTCTCTTCTAGCTCTGAATATTCTGTGATTCCATGAAAGTGGTAAAAAAAGGGAATCTCAGTCCTATCCCTGAAGCATAATTTAGCTCATATCCTCAGCTAAGATTTTAAGGTTTGGGTAATTTCTTATAATCAGAAACCCAAGTGAAGTTAGCCTCTTGCCTCCACATAAGTTCCTTTTCTTCATTCATCAAATCTGAAATCTACATCTATACTACTATTGTGTGTATATATATATATATATATATATACAACATATATACTGCCTGTAGACAGGCAATAAACACAGCCATCAGAACCTTAAGACATGTTTGTTGCTCTATATCACCTCCATAAATGCTGAGACAGGGTTTGTTAAGCTATATGCTTCACAGTGGTTCTTCTAAAAGGATCAACTAATACCTCTAGGTGTCCTTCATCCTGATATTGATGGCAACAAGAAGCATAAAATGCTCTCCTCAAGGCTGAAATTTCTCATAGACTCTAAGGACACTTCAGCTTTAAGAGTAGATATAATCTGGTTCAGTGTAGGTGTCAACACAATTAATCATTCTGTTTTCCCTTGACAGTCAATGGAGATCTATTCAGTGTAGACAGTGAAGCTCAGTTGTGATTCATGTCATCCTGAAGTACACATTTAAAATAGGTCAGTGAAACCATGCCCTAATAAGGCTTGGTTCTCTTCATAGGTGGAGCCCAAGATGATGAACTCAACTGAAGATGGCCAAAGCTAAAATTAATCCATGCCTGTAGTATGCAATGCAACCTTTGTGGACACTGGTTATTGCACCATGTCCTGTTTTCTGCAGAACAGGATGAAGAAAATGAATTTTTCAGTATAAATATGTTTAAGCCCAGACTGTTGCAAATTTACCTGTAAAATATATCTCAAAACTAATGTAAGTATTTTAATGTTACAGTAAAAATTGGTGTCAACAGAATGTAAATAATCAAGGTCTTCAAATAAATAAAAAAAAAAATGAAGAAATTAGACATGGGATTTCAAAAGCAAAGGGATTTGAATGTCTAATGGAAATTGAGTATGCATATCCCTTGGGTTTCTTTGGAAGCCTAAATACTAGAAAAGGGAAAATTAGATCAAGAAAATGTTGGCATTTCTTACCATTTCTATATTGAAAAGGGAATGCAGAAAAAAATAGCTAGTTCTTTTTTAGCAAATATGTTAAAGTCATTCTTCATTCATTCCATTATATT
>NW_008658851.1:42240-44004 GCF_000695815.1 Acanthisitta chloris
ATTTTATTCACTTCAGCTTTTTTCAGTGTCTATGCATCCACATTTGTGCAGTCTCTGACCACGGATTCTGAAAACTAAAACTCACAGGAATCCTGTGAGCATAGCTCTTTTTCAAAAGAACCATTTAAAACCTTTAAAATAATTGCTTGTGATCCACTCCAAATACACAATATGAAGCTCTGTCCATTAAGAAGTTTCTAAAAAAGATTTTGAGAGGAAGACTTATAATGAATACCTTAACTAATAAAAAAAAAAAAACCCAAAAGCATATGTATTTATCTTTACATTAGCCTGACTCTTTCAACAGGAAACATTATGGAACTGCAATTACCAGGCACTGAGGGGTTTTTTAACATGTAAAATAAAGAAGAGGGGATAAACTGTGGTGAGGAAAATGCAAGCATTGTACAACTCACCAGACCTCCTGTCCCAGAGAGATTTATTTATTGGAAATTATGGCAAGAGGAAAAAGACTAAATAACTTTAACTCCCTAGTTATTATGTCATATGTAGTCCCACAGTTCAATATAGTCACAATCTGCTGTTTTGTAAACCGAGCTGTCAAACACTTGTTATTTTAAAGCTGCAGCTTTTCAAGGTCCTCTGGCAGCCAGTGGTCTCAGCTCTCAGCCTGATTCATGGCTGGCTCTGAGACAGAGGAAGTTCGTGTCTGCTACAATCCAAACACTCTGCAAATGGAGCATTGGAACAGCACTGAAAGAAGAAAATAGCCTAAACCCTATAACCCAGACAAGAATCCTGCAAAGCTTCTGTGGAAAAGAGAAAGGAAATAAGCACAACAGCATAGTCTGCAAGATCAGCAAATGCATTCACATGATTTTATTTCAAAACCTCTCAGAGTTTAAGGCAGGGGGAAGAAGCTGATTTTAAGCCACTTAGCTGAAAAGCAGTGAGAATTAGTCTGTGTCAAAAATATGGAAACAATGTCCCAGACATGTACTTCTGTAACATCTGTATTTTCCATTTCAAGTGTGAATACAAAAAGGTTGGTTGTAGAAGGATTTATCCTTCTTCTCCCCTCCCTCCTGCCCCAAGACTTGTGTCTCGCCCTTAAATTTAGATCACTGGAGTATTATGAAGCACAAATTTCCACTGCACTGAACTCAAGATCTACTGTTTCAGAGGTACCATGCAGACAGTAAAGGGAAGATTCATTTCTGGGCTGTGATAATGCATCTCTATAATACTGAGATAAGGAATTTAAGACACATTACTGTTTATTCTTTTTTAAATAAAAGTGCAAATCCAGGGGAAAATACTAAAGAAGCTCCCTGATTAATTTATTAAAAGCACATTTATTATATTAGCCTAGAATTAATTTCCCATTTTGCCCTAGTTACAGTTCTCCCACATTCACAGTCTTGTCTCCAGTATATGTTTGTTACCTGTCTAAGCCTCATTCCCTCCTTGCTCCCCTCCCATCCACTTTCAGAGAGCAACCCTTTCCAAAACACTCTGCCAGTATATAAAAGAGACCTTCCATCTGTCTCTTTACAGCCTGCTCTGATCAAATGTAGAAATTTCTTATTTAAATTACTTCTATAGGCATATAGGTAGCATCAGGAGAGTGTTCTAGATTCAGGTTTCTCTCCACTGTCATGAAAAAATGTTTCTGGGTGAAAACTTGCTAATTCTGTAATACCAGCCTGCCATGCAATATAAATCAAATGTATTTTTGTAGTTCATGCCTAGTGTGCTACAGCTCACTCCTTTAGCATTCATTTTGTAGGCAGTAACACAATA
>NW_008658851.1:44029-76271 GCF_000695815.1 Acanthisitta chloris
TGTGAGAAGGATCAGTATAATTTGTATACATTCTGTGCAGAAAGACAGCATGCTGTAGATTTTGGCAACTTACTTGAAATGTTTATAGCAGTCATAATAGTTGCTTTTCAAAAAAAATGATTTATGGACAGCTGGAATTTACACACATTGCTTGGAATCTGTGGAAGAATCTATAGGATAGTTCATGTCCTGCAGAAAGCTGCATGCCTTAAAGCAGAGCTATGGAGACTAGGGAAAGTCAGCTCATAAACTATCTGAAAACTTGTGC
This sequence comes from Acanthisitta chloris, assembly GCF_000695815.1. Classification (NCBI taxonomy): domain Eukaryota; kingdom Metazoa; phylum Chordata; class Aves; order Passeriformes; family Acanthisittidae; genus Acanthisitta; species Acanthisitta chloris. Next base: position 44,298 of record NW_008658851.1, read on the forward strand.
CAGCATTATTTCCTTTGTTATCAAGCAAGGGAAAGGCTTTTCTAGTTAAACTAAAGTAATTAAATCTCCCAGCTTCCAGCACAAAAAAAAAATAAAATATAGAACTGTCTGCTGTTGGTCTGAAGAATTGCACCAAGGGAATGTAAATTTTAGTTTCATGGTTCAAGTGTTAAATTATTGCCATCTAAGCTGTCTGCCAATGCTACATGAAATCCCATCACATTTTAATAATTGTCCTTTTGTTTTAGGTAGAAATACCACATGTGTTATTATTTGGGAGTTTTTATGTGCAATTAGAACCCTGAGAACTACAACATAGCCACATTCAGTTCATCTAATTGGACAGGAGGAAACTATCATTTCTGAAATGGTTTGTGTCCTTCTATCCATCCTGTGTTAAAATATGAGAATTTCCTTGCAATTCCACTTAAGATACAGCTAGGTATTCTAAATTAATCTCAAAGCAATTGTTGGAATGCATGTAAATGCAAATGTGCCCTTCTGATCCCCAGAATTCTTTCCTTGCATTTTCTTTCTAATCTCTTATGACACTATCATGGATTTGTTATTGATTGCCTGTCTTTACAGTGCACTGGGTGACATTTTTCATATTCCTAAACTATATAAAACAGAACCGGTCTCTTTAGCATAGAAATAAATAATTTTCTTTCAGGAGTGCAGAACTAATGCTAAATTTGGCAATGATCATGAGATCACATTGCTGTAAATTTCATTAACAAAGATGACCAAATGGTTATGTTTTCATTACAAATAGTTTTGAAGGTATTTCTAAGCTTATATAGAAAAATGGAAAAAGCTAGAAAAAGCAATAGGTGAATCTTGATGAAGCAATTTCTGTTTAGGCATTTACAGTGTCAGGGAGTGGAGCTAGGGGGAGGGGGCAAGAGGCTTTAATTTCCTTCTATAAAGGCCTGTTAAGTAATACTGCACTGTCATTTCTACAAGGACAGTGGCTTTAGTGGTTCAGCATGGTCCCTCCCCTGGGTCAACACTAGCCAATCCTTGCCAACAAGTTACTTGGTGTATTTGTGTCATTTGTTCTTCAACAAACAGGTTCACAATTCTCTCTGGCCCCACAAAGTTAATACTGGCATAAGTGTCAATAAGGTGAAATATAGAAAGACACAGAAATGCCACTGACTCTTGCTCTTCTCTGACTTTATGATTTCTATCCAAAAAATTAAGCTAAGAATAGCAAATACAAACAGAGTTATGTTTCCAAGTCCTGGTTCAGCACTTAAGGGTCCATCAGAACCTGGGCACATAGAGATTTAAGAACTTATCTTACCCTTACAAGTCTGACCTTGCTTTCAAGAAAGTGGATTTTCTGAGCTTTTCCTTTCCTTTTCCCCCATCTTGGTGAATAGAAAAGATGCCCAGGCTAAAGAAAAGCAGGGTTCAAAGGGGTTGAGGGTCCCATCCTGTATGCTGATAACATACCTTAAATCCTATGGCATGAAAAGATCACCCCTGCAGCATGTAAGGTGCACTCTAGCAGCATGTCCTCCTGCTAGAGCTGTTCCATTTTGCAGGCAATGTTGTGTTGGGTTTTTTTCCTGAGTAAACACTGAGACTTAGGTATCTAACCTTTACACCAGTTAGCCCATTTCTAGGAGAATATCCCCTTTGTTTCCCTATGCAGATTTAACTGTTCAGTGAGACACTGATACCAGCTGAACCCCTGAGGTTTAGAAAATCCTCTCACAGCACAGAGGAGGTTATCTCATTGCAAAGGTATTGGAAAAATGCTGAGGCACCATAGTCCTTTCTTCCAAATGTCTGTGGACATAAACAGTTCTGTGCATGCCTAGAAACTCACTTTTGGAGAAATTTAGTGACAGAAAATTAAACTTCACTGGGATCAGACAGAAACTAGGGAGGAGTCTTGAAGATCAGTAAGACTCCAACAAAATTCTATCAGTCTTAGTGAGATGTCTGAGGTGTTTACAAGTGTCCAGGATTTACATCTTTAACCAAAGTTGTCTTACTAAGTAATCATTGCCCTAATCCTTGCATTTTCTGAGATGACTAAACATATATCTTGCCTTATCTTTCTCTGAGATTCTGCTGACCACACAGAGGTGTCTTCTCTATGGCAGGCCAAGTTTTCTCTACACTCTTGCTAAGTATCATGTTGCTCTTGTTGTCTAAACTTACATTTCTGGTGCTATTTGAAGCACACATAAAGATGGCAGAAGGAACACAGAATTCTCCCTAACTGAGATTTCCTACTGTGGCAGCTGGAGGCAAATCAGATGTCCTATGACATTTCCAATGGCCCTGTGTTTCTACAATCCATCTGAACCCTGGATGGGTATGAATATACATGCAGATACTCTAGAGGCATACATCTAAATTTTGTGTTCAGTCAGTGGCAGTGGTTATGAATCCTGCTCAAGAATCATGGGCTCTGAATCTGGGACATAACCCAGTGGAGTCCCTTGAGATCCACCCAAGAATTCTTGCTTCCCTTACAGGTGCTGCTTATGGATTCTGTAACTGCATGGAGAAGAGAATAAAATCCCAACCTTATTCTTTTCTCAGCATGCAAGAACAAAGTGGCAATGGTATTGATTCATAAGGTTTTTATATCATAGAAATTATATTTTTAGGTTTAAATGTTTTGGAACCAGCATCGACTATGATTTCACATGTGTAGCCTGAAAATATGTGTAATCATAATGCATCAAGGTTTACTAGTGAAGGTCTAACCTTGTAAACAACTCTTGTTTACACAAAAAGACAATTGGAATCTTCTTTTGTTTCAGAGTTTACATGGACAGAGGCTGAGATCATTATTTTTGAAATGTGATGATGGGAAGACACAGGAAGTATCCTTGCAAAGTTTTTACAATTAGTCCTGTAAATAAAGCCTACAAGGGGAATGTATAGTGTCTCCAAAGAAACAATTATCATGTACTGTGTTTGAATAATGACTCACAATGTTTTATCATCATCTGTTTACATAATAACTCATAATGACATTTCAAAATATGGTGTATGCAATTTTATGATTGTCTTAAGTGTGCAGAGGGGAATTGCCACAACCTAGCATCATGAACTTTGTAAACCTTTCTTGGAAGACTACTTTTTTATCCCCATCCTCTTCTGCTCAAACAAAAGCATGAAGGAAACTGAGCACACAAATAATACTGCTTTAGAATAGTCCTATGTGTCTGGTTAAAACAGGAGGTTCTTAAAAGTGTGGTTATAAACTGAAAATATTCCTCTAAACACAGCTTCTTAGAGTCCTGGGTATATGTATCCATAATTATTTCCTAGTGGCCTGGGTATATGTATCCATAATTATTTCAGGATCAATACTTTATCTGTTTATATATACACAAATGGCATTAGTCAAAGTGTCAAGATCACATACTTAGTCTGAGATCTGGAAGACAAGTCTGGTTGAAGTTGGCTTCTACTTCAGCATTAAAGAAGGAACTGAATGAAGCCCCTAGACTTCAGCTCCTGGAAGTTTTATGGTTAAATGTATTTCTAACCTTTAGCAATTGTCTAATGTGGAGTAAGGTCTTTATTGAGTTTTCAAGAATTACATGGCAAATTTCAATGAACTTCTGAGATGCCAGGAGGACAAAAGGCACTGCAATTCCAGCAAAGGTGCTCAGCACTGTCCAAGTTCTCCAACAAGGGATCTTGATGCTCACAGGAAGATCCAGAATGGGGTGGTGATGCTTAGAAACCCAGGCAATGCAACATCTACCTAGATTCAGGTATCTGGCTCACAAAATACAATCCAAACCCATGATTAGATATATTTGTTACAGAAAACACATGACACCTGAGGGCACTGACTCAAAGAAATCTAACCCACAACACTGAAACTCAAATGATGTCATCACCCTATGAAGTTTAGGCACTCAGTGTGCCAGCTCAAAGCAGTGGCTGCTCCATCCAGTTAGGATTCACAGATCATTGGAGACATTCAGCTGTTCTTCTAAGGTTCATGTTTTCTGTAAAACTGACAGATGGCTACAATGCTACATAGGATTGTTCCTAGTTCTACTATTTAATGAAAAATTGATGTAAAAGTTCTATGGATCAAAGACATCTTGCTTTATGTAGTTTACCTATTTTCTCATTTATCTCCATGAATCTTTGTCACTTGCAGCTGGAGAGCACATCACCTGCCCAGCTATGTACACTAGGCTGGGACCCTGTGGGTAAAGCCTCCTTCCTCAGAAATTAGAGGTTTACATGCCTAAAATCAAATCAAATGTGGAAAGAAAAAAATATAGAAAATAGTCTTGCGCTTCTGAAATGTTCCCAGTTTTATTGGAGCACATTCATAGAATAACTTGGGTTGGAAGGGACCCTCAAAGATCATCTAGTCCAACCACCCTGATTGCTCAAAGTCCCATCCAACCTGACTTTAAGCACTTTCAGTGATAAAGCATCCACAAATTCTCTGGACAATCTGTTGCAGTGTTTCATCATTCCCATGGTATAAAATTTCTTCCTGATATCTGTTCTACATCTATCTTTTTTCCGTTGAGAACCATGGCACCTGTTCTGTCACTACAGGCCCTGGTAAAAATTTTCCTTCACATTTTTTTAGAAGCCCTCTTTTTACATTGAAAGGCAACAACAAGGTCTCTCCAGAGTCTTCTGTTCTTCAGGCTAAACAACTCCAGCTCTCTCAGCCTATTAAATTATATGCATCAGAGCACACTGGCCAGGTCTCAGCTATAAGCAAGTCACCTCATGTCTCCTCAGGATTCCAAGAGTGCTTAAATTAGATAGCATTATCTGCATAGCTAGCCTTTCCAAGAATGACAAAAACAAAGTATTACCTGCCCTGGAAAAACTTCAGAGCAAGGAGAGAAGTCAATTATTCTTAAATTACACTGGGGTCAGGCAGCCAATGAATGCAAGGTTTTGAAGTCAGAATTTCAATGTGGCACCTTAAATCTCACTGTGTTCTATTTTAGTTTTATTGACCCTAACCTGTTGCAGATTTGTGAAATATAAAACCATGTCTGATGTTGCTTATGCATTGCTTATGAAGAAGTGAGCAACTACAATTAAATTCTGCATGTAAGTGAACACAGCTAGAGCTCAAAGTCTGTTCCAGTTTCAAAAAGATGTTCTTTGGGTTTTTAATGTGAATTCTTAATTATTTTTCGGAAAGACTTTCTGACATGTATCATTTGCTTTAGAAAGATTTTCTGACATGTATCATTTGCTTTAAAGTTTATTAATATTTCTCATGCATTGCATTCTTAAGGCAAAAAGATCAAAAGGATAAGATAGGTTCAGAGCACAAGCTGTAAACTAGTTAGATTTCAAGATGATTGAAAATATTCGAATCCTGTTCTGACAAACTATACAAGTGACTAAAGAAGAAGGATTCTTCAGTTGACTCTTTTAAACAAATTTCTACTAGAGGACTAGACATATCCTGTGACAAAGGGGAGGTTTTGCACTCTGCACAGCTATGCAGCCACCATTGCAGCTCACAAAACAAAAGCACATATACCATCCTGAGCATAGCTTCCTTTTCTTTCCTCCAGTAAATATAGGTGCATGTTCCTACAACTCTACTTTTATCCTAGATCAGTTTCTATCTACTCAGCCTCTGTGTGGATCCTATGTCTCCTGATGTTTCACTGGTGTCACCCAAACCCTTTTGGTGTCACCCAAACCTCTCCTGGTCTCACCCAAACCCTTCTGGTGTCACCCAAACCTCTCCTGGTCTCACCCAAACCCTTCTGGTGTCACCCAAACCTCTCCCGGTCTCACCCAAACCTCTCCTGGTGTCACCCAAACCTCTCCTGGTCTCACCCAAACCCTTCTGGTGTCACCCAAACCTCTCCCGGTCTCACCCAAACCTCTCCTGGTGTCACCCAAACCTCTCCTGGTCTCACCCAAACCCTTCTGGTGTCACCCAAACCTCTCCTGGTCTCACCCAAACCCTTCTGGTGTCACCCAAACCTCTCCTGGTCTCACCCAAACCCTTCTGGTGTCACCCAAACCTCTCCTGGTCTCACCCAAACCCTTCTGGTGTCACCCAAACCTCTCCTGGTCTCACCCAAACCCTTCTGGTGTCACCCAAACCTCTCCTGGTCTCACCCCAGCCCAGTTAACTTTGGTAACAGGGATACCATTCATGGCCATATCAATGGAGTCTATGCACAATGTTGAAATAATTGATGTTTCCTATGTGATAGCAACTGTCTTGATATAGAACTTCCTATTGTTTAATAATTAAAAGCTATATAATGTGTAAGACATGAGCAGTTCATGCGTAAACAGGTTTTTTTCTGTGATCAGCAACTGCTGGCCAACTTAGATGCTTGCAGAGCATCCAATTTATATATGAAAATGAACTAGTTTTTCTTTGTAGATCAATGAGTCGATCACTTCACCTGCCAGGATTTTTCATAGTAGTACATTTTATTTCCTTTTGGGCAAAGAAAAAACATTTCACAAAAACTAGGGTCCCTTGCCAATCTAATGCTGGGTGTGCTGAAGTTAGTGAGATCTTATCATTCAGTATTAAAACCTATAGTGACTTCCAATAATTTCTGTTAGACACTTTTGGCCTCATGCCTCTCACAATGTATAAATCTTACCTTTCAGCTTCAGTTCTCTCACAGCACATAGGATTTTCCTGGCAACACTGAAGCAAGACAATATCTCACTTTAATGTCAGAATATTTTGCCTATTGAAATTAACCCAAATATTAATTTCTTCTCTATTGTTGTTGTTTACATCCATCAGATATTTGAAGACAGTTATCGTCTTCCTTCTTATGCCTCAGTTAACTTACAGTACACATTTTTGCTCCTTTAATCTTTCTTCATAAATCAATTTCTCTATACCCCTTAATCATGCACATTAGTCTTCTCTGAACTTCCTCCAATACCAAACCCTTTTGTTTATTCTTTCAGATCCTTTGCTTTAAAAAGTTCATAACTTAATATTTATTTTAGGCTCACAAGGGAAATTCCAAAAAGAATACAAAATGTTTGATAAAAATAAATAATAATGCTTAACAATAACATTTCCTGTAAGTTTCAGAATAATAATATATATTACAAGTTATTACAACCTTTTTCTTTTGAAACTTATATTGGTTTTTCATAGTGCAACCGTGTCACTTTACTGTGTTAAATGTCATGATGGCATTTATTTTACCTAACATTTAGATCCTGCAATCTTCTAATATCAATACTTAAAACTCAACTGGCCTATTTTAGATTACTACCTCAGAATGAGATGAATCACTGCATTGACTACACTGACTATGAAGTCTAAGACACTCAGACCCCAATCTCACATGAAGCTGCTCTAGCAGAGATCTACATAGCTAGAACTTTGTATTTAGTCAAATGAATCCTACCCTGGTGTCATCTTCACATCACATTCCTCAAAAATATGTGGAAACCAAAGGAAGTTCACTACTCTATAGCATAAAATAGTTCTTACTGCAAATCAGGCTAGTCCAAGTATTGCATTTATCTGGGGATTTCCAAGGTTTCTGGTGTAAGATGTAATTTTGTGTCTAACTGAAGTCTAGACAATGCAGAGATGGGAAAGTTTTCAGTAGTTAGGTATCAAGACCCCCAAGGCATTAGATCATTCTCTCAAGAAACAGAGTACTTGGGAAGTTAGCATCAGAGTCAAAATTTACAGAGACACATGCACACCATATAATTAGAAGATTAAGGTAAAATTATGACACTGCCTTTGAGAAAGTCTATCTCTTAATTGGCAGATGATTAAACCCGCCACGTCATATACTTTTGCTAAATTGAAGATGTTAAGAAGATGAGAATTATTTTGCTTTCTTAACTCCAAAACAAGAACTAATAAGCTGGTAAATTTCTTGTCACAAACATCATGATCAAAAAACTGCTGCTCTTAATCCCTGCAAAAAAACTAAGGTAGGTTCTCATTCTTAAGGTAACAGATTACTCCTTAGGGAAATATTTACTTCCTAGGAGTTTCTGTGTAACATTTTTTTCCCAACCAACGAGCACGAAAATTCTAATCATAGTGATCTAGAAAACACTTACTGATGTCCTGAAATGAGTTAATGTCCATTTTCTTCAAGTAACAGACCATAAATTAGAAGAACCTCCTTCCAAGATCAGCTGTTTGCCATAGCTGCTCCTCTGCAGAGCTGTGCTCCTGGAAGGACAGAGAGACTAGAGAAAGTCAACAAATGACCACAAGACTTGGGAATTAATGCTATCATTTCACTGGAGTTCAGGGTCAATACAGCACTTCCATGGAAGAGATTTGGAAATATTGTGGGTTTCCATGTTACTTCTTTTGTTGGACTTCAAATGAGTCCACTGTTCTAACATCAGTGACAATCAACAATTGGACACCATATAAAAGCTATTGCCTTTTTCTTCTTTTTCTTTTTTGCTCCTTTCTATATTGAAAAGGGAATGCAGAAAAAATAGCTAGGTAAAAAGGAGCAAAATAATAGCTATGTGAAGCTGTTTGTAGGTATAAGAAATGACAGCAAGTCAGACAATTTAATTAAAATAAAATAATCATACCAGAATATATTGTTTTCAGTGTTTTAATGACTTTTCTATACATAAATACACTTAATAGTTTCATAGATGGTCTTGTGTTTCTTTTTCTATTTGTGTTTTAAGACTACAGAAAAAAGTGCAGAAAGATGGAGAGATGAAGGAAAAATGATAATCCTCAAACATTCATAAGACCCTGAAAGTTTTTCAAAACTTTCCCAAGAACATTCCAGTTCCTAGAAAAATAAAGTCTAGTAAAAATAATTGTAAGAGAAACAAAATTATTAACCTGCTATAGATATTTCCCTTTTGGTTTTACCATTTTCATAATAAAACCAGGATCTTTAAACTGTCTCCCATAAATTAGATTTGCAATATGCTTTCTCCCACAGTTTCAGAACCAAATATTTTTTCACCTTATCAACACAGCTCTGAGTTTCAAACACTTAGAGGCACTCACTTTCCAGACTGGATTCTTACACCTGCAGTTTCATTCTTCATTCTAGTGTCCCAGTGAGAGTTGTGCTCTGTGTTGGTGAATATTAGAATATATAAATACAGCTTGGAAAACAAAATTGCTTCCCATTATCTCTGCAGCAGCAACACATAGGAATTAAAAAACACAAATACAACATTCAAGTGGAGAGTTTAATAAAGGAAATAAATTGACCCACAGTGTTAGGAATTAATTTTCTTTGCTTTTCTGCAAGGACAGAGTCACATATTAAAAAAAAAAAAACAAAACAAAAAAAAAAAAAAAAAAAAAAAAAAAAAAAAAAAAAAAAAAAAAAAAAAAAAAAAAAAAAAAAAAAAAAAAAAAAAACAAAAAAAAAACCACTTTTAAAAGAGCTTTTAATTATCATTGTATAAAGGTGCACAAAAATAAAAGTAGGCATTGCATTTGAATAGAGCACAGCTAGCAATTTACAACCGGAGATATGTTGTAGTGTAGCACAGCAATGCATTCTAGAGAAAAGAGTATAAAATGAGGTCAAAATACGTGTTGATCATACATCAAGTGTACACTCAGATCTTCATTACACCTAATCCCAAGTGTTCAAGAATTGTAAATGTTGAATAATTATGCAGAAGGAAACATTAGAAGAGCAATCAAAAATTCCTCCTAAAGGATTAACTAAATAAATCAGAGGGCTAAAAAATAGAAAAGACCAGCAAAAGATTTTACAGAAGACTAAAAAATTACAAAAAATGCTTTCAAAAATATAAGAACAGAAGGTCATTGAAGAACACAGTAATGCCTAAAGAGAATCATTTTTTAAAGGATGAGGCAGACAGTGCTTAGAAATTAAAATAAATTTTTCACATAGCTTATCAGAAAGAAAAATTATTGGCAGATGGGAAACCTGTACACATACAGGTATAACTTTCCTGGGTCAAGAGAAGTAAACACTGTCATAAACAGAGAATGTAACTGAAATATTACAGATTACAATCTTAGGATGTATAGGATGAAATAGTTCCTCAAAGCTAAACTGTACCCACCTCAGAATTCACAGAAAGGGACAAGACTGGAACCACTTCACAAGAGTAATTTAAATCACTTCACTGTTCAAATAACTTTTTCTTTATGCTAGATATTAGTTTGAAATCAACAGGTTTATTCACATGAATGGCAGCAGTGTGACCATGGAGAAAAGAAAGTTTTAGTGAATTTAAAGAAAAACGAGTGGAGCTGTTTAAGAAAGGACTTGTTGCAAACCTTCTCACAACATATCCCTAAAGAAGTAAGGACTGTATTTGACTCAGAGAAATATTATCTCTTACATGCATATTTTAGTGTTAACATTTTAGTTTAACATCTGTTTAACACAGAAATAAATACATGCTTGTAGGAGTGATGTATAACAAAAACAATAAAGCAAAACTAACTTAAGCAAATTACAGAGCAATGGCTATTTCAGTGAGAGAACCTACTAATGAAAACAGTAGGTTGCAACTCTGAACAGAAGTGATTGATTGGACCAATGGCTATTTCAGTGAGAGAATCTACTAATGAAAACAACAAGTTGCAACTCTGAACAGAAGTGATTGATCCTCTTAGCCCAGATTCAAGTTTAAAACTCCTTCAAGTAGCCACTAGCCTACATTCAAAGTAGCCATCTGTCATATTTTTAGCTACCTCTATGGAATTCAGTAACTTCAGTAGCCTAAAAAATTCAAAACACAGACACATCACTTCAACCAAAACAATGCCAAAACCAGCAGTAATTTTATGTCTCTTCACTAAACATTGTTTTGGGCATGAGAGTATGTGTAAAATGGATGCAGTTGTAGTCACAACAGTCCAGGGGTTTGTAGGGTGAACAACTTGTGGAGGAAGAATTTGCATGCCTCTAAGATTGTGTTTTCTTCCAGCTGTAATGATTCCTGTACCAAAAATATTTCTTTATCCTTCTTAATCTTAACTCTTCCCTAAAAATCTTAGCTTGGGCAGCAATAAGGCAGCTTGAGACATTTGCTTTGGGTCCTTGGGAAGAAACCAGGAGTTGTGTAAAGCCCTTCATGCTCTACACAGCTGCAGAAGCTCTGCTTTCTCTTGGCCTGTCCAGGAATTACAGCTCTGTCTTTGGGCTGAAGACAGACCAAGAAAGACCTGTGGGTATTTGCTTTCTGCTGGCTGAAAACACAGTTTTTGCCTCCTCTGGGGAGAGGACAGGCATGTTGGATGGGATGTACCACTCAGAATCTCTGGAGAGGCACTGCATGGGCTGTCTGCAAAGCACCTGCATTCTGGGAGGTGGGAAACAGATTGGAGTATTTGATTTCACTTTTGTTCAAAGAAATATATAAATAGAGTTGCTTCAAAGAGAGTCAACTTCACCCTTGTCTTTCCACCAAAGGAATAACCTCAACTTTCAAACTTTTAACGAGACAACAGTATCAAGAGCTGTCCAGAAATAGGGTAAGAGTGTTATCAAACTGCTGAGATAATAACTGTACACAAGTCTGCCAGGCTACAGGTCAGTTTGAACATGGCACTTGTTAGATAATTTGTTATTGATCAAAATAACTTACAAACACAATAGCTGCAAAGCAAATGGATACTTAAGCAACTCTGTCTTCCCTCCACTCAGATAAAAAAAAGTATGTTTCCAGCCTGTGATGTTAAACAGAAAAAAATTGCAAGCAGACAAACAGAAGAAGCATTGCTAAAGCAGTCAGCACAGTTATTAAAATCCATTCCCCATTAAAAATAAAATGAAATAAAATGCTTTACCTCCAGAGTCATCTGAAGAGAGGATAACAAAATATTTAAGGAGCAAAGAAAACTAGCGTTTCCCTTTTCAGCCTGTTTGCAAGTCAGTTAATCTGTAAAAGATGACTGTATGTCTAAAAAATATATTAAGAACAAGCAAGGAAAATGTCTATCATCAGCCTGAGCCAAAAAAAATTCAGGTGAAGCATTTCTTAATGCTTAGCAAGGAAAATATCATCAGCCTGAGCCAAAAAAATTCAGGTGAAGCATTTCTTAATGCTAAGTGCCTAAAACAAAACAAAATTGAAAGCTGAAGCTATCAAACAATCCATTTTGGTATTTCTGATACACATTTTTCTGAAACACTTTTTCAGGACAAATTCACTAGTGGCCTAAAACATAATTTAGAAAATTAAGAGAAGACAGTTGGTTTTTACTTAATATTTCCCAGGAGTTACACACTTAGTTAGCCAAATCCTCATGTACTGCACTTTATTCCTTGGTACAGTCAGCATTTTTGCTTCTGCAAAAGGCTCCAACTTTCACACAGGGACTGAAAGACATCCTCAGAACTCATAGTTTTAGTGGGAGGGAGGACAAAAAAATATACTAGTATAACTCACACAAACTGTATGTGAATCCCCTCATTTCTGGACTGAGACACTACTAACTCTTCCTCCTCTTCCAGCTGATGAAATTTGCTTCACCCCACTCCAAGTTATACACCATCTCATTGCTATCTAATTGTCTTTTGGGTTTTTAATGCAGCAATTTCTGATAGAATTTTGCTTACAGTTTGGGTTTGTTTTTTTAATTTGCATAAAACCTAAGAAAAGACATTTTGGGTTAATGTGTATATAGTTTATGCACCTGTCAATGAACTGAAAAAACACATACTTTCTAAAGAACTGACCTCTTCTGTATCATGTCCCTGTTTTCACCTTAATTGTTCCTCCTGTTCTACTGAAAGATTTCAGTGAAAATGCTATTAATATTAAATGAGTATATTGCATAAAGAGTAGAGGTAAAAAATTGTTCAGAAAAATTAGAAAGTTGCCTCTTAACTCACATGTTAACTGTAGCTCTTCATGAACTCTTCATCCTCTACTGAAAAATAAGGTTAAAACTGGAAGATAGGTTCAACTTATTAGTGGGAGTTTCTGGTGTTTCCATTAGTTTAAAAGCTTTCTATCTGCCTAATTGCAGCTAATTATTACCATTTGGGGCACAGCAGAAAAGCCATGATTTTTGTCCTCACCCAATGGTCACAGAGCATGTCAGGGAGACCAAAGTTGAGATGGATAGCTGTTCATGACCCATTCTCATTATCTGTTTCTATTCTAAGTAATATCTGTACAGAGTTTTACATTATGTGAATGAATATTTAAAGTGAAATTATAGTTTTCAGTGGCAAATTACAACTTGATGTGACCAGGAGAGGATTAAGCCCATCATTTTGCTTAAGAGCTCAGATGGTTGGAGTAATTGGATGATAGCTGAAGGGCATCCTTTTGGTCTATAATTAGGTCATTTCTTTCTCATCCCCTCATGGTGTGTATAATTACAAATTAATTTGAAATCCCACTGTGAGTAAAGAAAATCAGTTTAATGTAATGGAAGTGCAAAAGCCACAGGATAATATTTTATAAAAAAATATTTTTAGGTTTTATGCCAAAATACTTAGTCTGGCCCAAAGTCATGTCCCTGTGGACTGCAGGGCTCATATTTGGTCTGTTTCTTAATTTTTATATGGACACAGATAAATTTTTTCCCATAAAATACATGACATTTCATGATGACACCAGTGATAAGAGTTTGAATGGGTAACAGTACTGTCAGAGGAGTTCAAGGAAGCTCTAAACAAGGTGATCTGGTCAACCATTTTATTCTTCAGTCCCATCATCATTTGTTTGCCATTTAAAATGTGGGTTTCTGCTTTTAACTGCTAGCATACCTGCTCGTGCGTGCTGCAGGAGCTCACCCTTTTCATCTCCTGTCTGAGTGTGCTGGTTTGAGCTGGAGTAGAGTTAACTTTCTTCCCAGAGGCTAGTATGGGGCTATGTTTGGGTTTTGTGCAGAACACAGAGTTGATAATGCAGAGATGTTTTTGTTATTGCTGAGCAGAGCTCACACAGAGCCAAGGCCTTTGCTGCTTTCCATCCTGCCACACTGGCAAGGGAGTTGGGGATGCATGGGAGATTGGGAGGAGACACAGCTGGGACAGGTGACCCAACCTGACCCAAGGGATATTCCATACCATAGCACATCATGCTCAGTGTATAAGGTGGGAGGAAGAAGGAGGAAGGGGGGACATCTGGAGTGATGGTGTTTGTCTTCCCAAGGAACCGTTACGCGTGATGGGCCCTGCTCTCCTGGAGATGCTGAACACCTCCTGTCTGTGGGAAGCAGTGAATTCATTCCTTGTTTTGCTTTGCTTGTGTGTGCAGCTTTTGCTTTCTCTATTAAACTGTCTTTATCTCAACCCATGAGTTTTTGTAGCTTTTACCCTTCTGATTCTCTCCCCCATCCCGTTGGTGGGGCAGTGAGTGAGAGGCTGTTGGTTCTTGGCTGCTGCTGGGGTTAAACCATGACACTGAGGGATGCTGCTGGCAAGTTCTGCTTCCCTTCTTTTATCACAGCACTGTGGTGGGATGTGTTAGACCTCCTGCCTGCCTTAATGCCAATACAGGTCAAAACATGCACTTCTCATAAATAGATAACCCCAACCAGAGACTATGTTTTGACTTGCCAAACTTCCTGTTTCACTCAAGGGACAAATGTGTTTTCATCTCTCCCCAGAAATCTTGAAAGGGATGGGTAAGAGGGTCCCAGGTGTGATCTGAGCAATGGGAATGTAGAGTGAGTCGGGGGTTGCACTGGGTGTGCATTTAGAGGGAAGAGGAGAAAAAAAAGCTGTCAGTGTTGAGAACAAGGATATCAAGATTTGTAGGTGCCTTGTAAAAACTGTAGAACATCCCATGCTGTTAGCATGCTAAGATTAGACTTCTGGCAGAAAACAAAAAAAAAAATAAAAATAAGGAGAAAAAAGGGACAAAACCAAACTGAGTAGATATAAGTTCCAAGGTTTGTTAAGAGAGCTCTTTATTGCATAGCTCCAAAGCTAAGATGTGCTGGGGCATGTGGAAAAACAAGGAGGTGTTAAAAAGCTACCTAACTTCTTAGTTTTCTAAACCAGCTCACGCTGGTGACCTTGAGGCCTATTTGGGATGCCATAAAAACTGCATTCAGGAAGGAAGGAGGAGATTATCAAAAGTGAAAGAACTTCTTTTTATTCCAATAGTGTCTTTACAGCAATAATCTTTTTCCTTTTACATGAGACCTTTCATTTGAGGATAATAATATATAGGAAAGAACTTCTTTTTATTCCAACAGTGTCTTTACAGCAATAATCTTTTTTCTTTTACATAAAACCTTTCATTTGAGGATAATAATATATTTGTAACAACATATTTGTTAGATTGAAAAAAAATTCAAATCACAGCAACATGGGGAAAACCTGGAGCAAGTTTCTTCTGAGGAAGAAGAGCTAGAGAAAAAGATTTGAATGTATTGCTCACAGGAGAGATATGAAATAATAGGGTAACCTAATCTTTGCATCCTGGAATTAAATTAGACATGATAATAGTATATATCCATCACAATATTTCAGTAGTGGTAGTGTCACTCTAATTTTTGAAACAAGAAGAATCTTAAAATTCCACATGAAACTGAACTGGTGAGATATTTACTTTTATATTTTAATCTTTATTTTTTTTTAATTCCAAGAAAAAAATTAAAATAATTTTTTCAACTAAATCTTAGTTTTTTTATATTTTAATTTTGATTTTTTTTTTTAATTCCAAGAAAAAAATTCAAATAATTTTTTCAACTAAATCTTAGTTTCTACTTCGAAAATTTTCAACCTCTTGTATGTAGCTTCTAGGGCAGAAGATACATATGGAAGTCATATGGAAAACAAATAAATATGTAGATGAAAGAATTATCCACTCTACTTACAATTTTTCTTGCCACTGGAATTAAAACACCATATTAATTGTCTGCAATGCAAATAATATTCTTGGGTGATTAGATTTCTATAAGGAGAAATTCTACCATACAGATCTATTACTTACAGGTATTCACTTACTCTGCTATGACTTTTAAAAATAAATTATTCTGACTAGCTGGAGGCTATCAGTGAGAGTTTGTATACAAAAATAAATATGAGGGGCAAACCAGAATAATTATTGGGTTGTTTAAACTTGATTTCCTAAGATATTTTCAATCTCTCTAAACCACAATTAAAATATGGGTGGTCTCAAATTAGCTTCTAAATAATAGAGTTTAAATTATGTGAGTGTTGAATGAATTCATTTGCCTTTAAGCCTTTACAACTCTTTGTTTGCTATGTAAATAATTCATGACATTTTATTTATAGCATATTGATGGGAATAATAACCCATAATACGATATTTTCCTTTTTTCTTATTATTCTCTATGCCTTAATGCTAACAACAACAAATATTCCATTTACATATAAATTTATAATATAGAAAAACATTGATCCTGACTGTAAAGTTATCCTGTCATCATTTCCCTCTTCAGGAGTATATAAATTCACTTAGAGCAAACAAATCCTGCTCACAGTTTGCCCACACTCCACCCCTCAGGATGCTACCAGAGTGGTGCAACATTCACCTCAAACCTCAAAACCACTTGAATCAAACCTTGGTTTGATGTGTTCCTGACCCTCAGGCCATGCTTACAACAGTTCATGAATACAACCTGAGGTTTTGTGCACATCTGGGAAATCTGTGGTCTCTCAACCCTTAAAGTTTCCCAGGTGGTATTCTTCCCACTTCCTTCCACCTTTGCTTGGTTCAGATGCCTGGGGAAAAAGGATGAAGATGGTAATTTAGCAATATAACTCCTGAAATGTTCTGATGTGGTAAGGAGAGAGAGAACATTACAAAACAGAGTTGAATGGAGGATGGCAATTCCACTCACAGTAAATACAAAGCTTGTCAAATTCTTTTGTGTTCTACATTAATAATAGTATGGTTTGAGTTGGAAGTGACTTTTAAGATTATCAAGTTCCAACCCCCCTGCCATGGACACATTAGAATTAGAAAACTTTATGAATTTTTTCCTAGAATACTGGATTGTGGTAGGTATCTGTTTTCTTTTAGACACCTGATATAAGTGGAAGAAGGAGATCTGCAAGTGTGGGAGACTGAGCTACAGGTGTCTGATCTGCTTGATATGAATGGCAGTGTATATCTGTCTGAACCACACAGTCACCTCTGTGATGATATTCTGAAACAACATAAAGTTTAATTCCTTCTTCAGGTGCAGAACAGAATTTACTGGTCTAGCACCAAAGATGTTAGAAGTCATAATCCTTTCCTAAGACATGTGAGTTTAGGACATCATTGGCAGGGCTGGCTGAATCCTCCATCCCAGTACTAATCCAACCCTGCAACACTGGGTAAAGTAACAACTTTTTCTCCACTTTTAATTCCTTTGGGGTTTCCTGCTTGCTTTTTCTTCAAGTCCTTGAAATTAAATATTTCTCATTGGGCTAGGTGGTCAATTCCTGTTAGAGTATTTTATGTTCAGCTTTACATTTCCTTCCAGGAACATTATTTTTTTCAGTAACACACCATTCTTTTTTTGTCATGGGCCCCATAACATATTATTCTACACCAGCAACACAATGGAAGAGATTCACTCCTTAATGTTACCTTCTTTCAGGCAGTTATAAGGTAAAATGTATGGGATGTCTCACTGTGCCTTAGAGAAAGAAGAGTCTGCCTGTTCCTGGTGTACTCATTAGGACATTGGAAGTAGGTAACAAAGACTAGTAAGGGTGTATGAATGCAGTGTATTCTCAGGACTTCAGGTAAGGTTACTTTCAGATTAAATAAATCTAATTTCAGATAAAGCTACTATTCTTGACACTGTCCCATAAGATTAATACCCAATCTTTGTTCTGAGGTAGAATTTTAGACACACTGTGCTATGATGTAGTAGCCTTTAATTATTTTTAAAATTGTGATTAAAATTTGAGACCCAGACCATCTCTGCCATTTCCTCCAGCTTCAGTTCTAACAAAGTAGCTTTTCATAAGCACAAAAATAGTATGGAGATGTTTGCCAACAGGAGCATTCTATATAGAAGCAAGAACTTCAGTGTCCTTTCTTACATTGTAGAAAGGATTAGTAGAGTACCTAGACATTTGTGGCTTTCAACTGTAGTAATGGGGTTTTGACTTCAAGCAGGAGCAATATTAGTTTCCAGATCTTCTTGTTGCAAATGAACAGACATCAGCTGTGATTTTGGGATTATGCAAGGTTTGGGATGCAGGCAAAACTTCACGATGTAAGTTTTCATGAGCATTTTCTTAAGCTCCAAAGAGAAGAGAAAGGGGAAAAAAAAAAAAAAAAAGAAAAACCAGGCTGGATTGAGTTGACCATTATCGTTTAATGAAGTCCCATTCATAGGTTTAAACTCAGAAGTAAGCATCCTGTCTGACCTCAAGTATAACAAAGACAATAGATCTTCACCAAGGAATTTCATCCTTTCACTTAGGAACTCAGAGCTGATTTGATTTTTTACAAATGCATGCAGTCTTTCTTGAAAGTGATGAGGAGTTTATCCCTCCTCACCAGCATATTTAAAGGCAATATTGTATACTAACAGCTGTCACACTTCTAAGGTTACTCAGTCACTGACAAGAAAATCCATTTAAGAAACAAATCTGTCCTAAACAAACAGGCCTTTAATCTCTTGCATTATCTTCATTGCAGGTGATTTTATTCTGGGATCCTGAGGAAAAGAAGGCTTTTATAATTGCACTGCCTGTGTGTGAATGTCTGTTTAATGACTTTTTAACCAGCCATGGGATAACAATTTCAAAGAAATGTTTTTTCCAGCAATAGGTAGCTAGATAAAAAGAGTCTACTAGTGTCTTATTGGGCTTTAATATTAGACACTGGAAAATCTTCACAGGAAAAAGAGGCTGTAAATGTTCCAACTTGTGCTGGTTTGAGCTGAAGTAGAGTTAACTTTCTTCACAGAGGCTAGTATGGGGCTATGTTTGTGTTTTGTGCAGAACACAGAGTTGATAATGTAGAGATGTTTTTGTTGTTGCTGAGCAGAGCTCACACAGAGCCAAGGCCTTTGCTGCTTTCCATACTGCCACACTGGCAAGGGAGTTGGGGATGCATGGGAGATTGGGAGGAGACACAGCTGGGACAGGTGACCCAAACTGACCCAAGGGATATTCCATACTATATGACATAATTCTCAGTATATAAAATGGGAGGAAGAAGGAGGAAGGGGGGACATCTGGAGTGATGGTGTTTGTCTTCCCAAGGAACCGTTACGCGTGATGGGCCCTGCTCTCCTGGAGATGCTGAACACCTCCTGTCTGTGGGAAGCAGTGAATTCATTCCTTGTTTTGCTTTGCTTGTGTGTGCAGCTTTTGCTTTCTCTATTAAACTGTCTTTATCTCAACCCATGAGTTTTTGTAGCTTTTACCCTTCTGATTCTCTCCCCCATCCCGTTGGTGGGCAGTGAGTGAGAGGCTGTTGGTTCTTGGCTGCTGCTGGGGTTAAACCACGACAAACTACAGAAAAACTCCATCTGAAAACTGCAATTTCATAGGCAACACAGAATTTCTCACCCACAAATCTGCCAATGGAAGTGCATGACCATTCCTCTGAGGGACCTAGGAAATGTGGACCACCTCTATCAGAGGGCGCTGAGGAACCCAGCATCTCTTGGCTGAGTTTTTGACGGACTGGCTTTCCTTTGCTTCCAGTTCCATGAAGCTATCCTTCTTTTTCCTTTATTTTGCCTACAATTCTCTAAAAACCAGTTCCCAATTCAGTAAATGGAAGCACCATAGAATTATAGAATTTTAGGAGTTGGAATCGATCTTACAGGTCATCCAGTCCAACCCTCCCTGCCATGGGCAAGGACACCTCCCTACTAGACCAGGATGCTCAAGGTGTCATCCAGCCTGGCTTTGAACACTGCCAGGGTTGGGGCAGCCACCACTTCCCTGGGCAACCTGTGCTGTTGGGGCCTGGCTAGCAGAGGAGCTGTAAACTGAGCAATGGTTAAAGGAATGGTTAAGCAATTAAAAACAAGACACACAAAATATGTCTTGCTGACCTTGTTTCTATCTTCATGCATTCCTATGTTCTTCAATCCAACACTTTATAATGGTCTTGTTCTCTCCTGCTGCCAGGGGTTTTAGGTTTGGTTTTAGTTTACTGCCTTATATATAAGATAAGTCGTTTTACTAACAAGCTGGGAATAGTGCTGTCATTTAGATTCTCATAGAGACTATGTAGTTCTTGCTATCAGTTTCCCAGGATGTGAGAGTGGGATGCAGCTTAAACTTGTAACCTATCATAAGTAAGAATTGTATGCACTGACATGCTGAGCAACCAATCCAAACTTGTGTGATCAGCGTGTAGCTGCATGTACAGGAGACTTTTTACTATAAATACTGTTAGGTGCCCTAAATAAAGTTGGTTTTCAGAGCATCATATTGGTGTGCTGTAGTTCATCCCTCGCAAGGACCCCAACACTGTGCCAGTGTCTCACCATACCCACAGTAAAAAAACTTTTTTCTAATGTCTAACCTAAACTTTCCAACAGTTGTCCCTTGTCATGATAGGTCACTGCAGTTCCTAACACAGAGTCCCTCTCCAGCTCCTTGTAGGTCTCCTTCAGATATTGAAAAGTTGCTATAAGGTCTCCACACAGTCTTCTCTTCTCCAGGCTGAACAGCCCCAACTTCCTCAGCCTGTCCTCATAGGGGAGATGCTCCAATCCTCTTATCAAACTTTGTGGCCTCCTCTGGACTTGCTCCAACAGTTCCATGTCCTTCTTATGTTGAGGACACCAGAACTGTGTGCAGTATTCCAGGTGGAGTCTCATGAGAGCAGAGTAGAGGGTGAGAATCACCTCTTTTGACCTGCTGGCCAAACTCCTTTTGATGCAGCCCAGGATTCAATTTGCTTTCTGGGCTGCTAGCACACACTGCCAGCTCATGGTGACAAAAAAAAACCTGCACTTGGTTGTGTAGAAAAAAGTAAAACCTGCAAGTTTCATTTAATTTTGACTACTTTTCTGTCTTTATGGCTCAGTGACTGGCCCACCACCAATACTTCATTTTGTGGCTGTATCTCAGTGGTGGCATATTCTTACTTCCCTTGTGAAGCTGTACACTGAACAAGTGCCAGAGAGGTACAGTCTCTGCCTGACAGAGCTGCAAATCAAAAGAAAAATTTAATCATGCATGTAACTTTAGGCGTAGAGATGTAAAGTGATGTATGAAAAGCCACTTACAGAAGAATATGAGAAGGAGAGGGTGTTCAAGGTCCAGCCACACCTAATCCCCATGTAACTGGCACACTTAGCAGTAGTACAGTTGGGCTCATTCTGTAAATTCTTAAGCTAAACCAAACAACACATGGTTCTAAATGGCAGCATTCATTCTGCAATAGCAGGTATCCTTTCAGAAAATACAAGGCCAAATGCTCTAACACCAGTTGTGTGGAAAACAAACAGTAGTGGGAATTGCTCTGTTTATAAGGAAGAACAATATAGTGAACTATAGAAAATTATAAGCAGGGCAGTAACAATATCAAAAGAATTTTGAGTAAATAAAAATAATTCAGGAAACATTCTTCCCTTTTCATTTATTCCTAGTGAAAAGAACCAAACCTACTGAGCAGGGAGTTGCCATCATGGAGCTTCCCCTTCCCACTCTGTGCCAAACCAAGATCCATACATATAAAGGAAATCGAAAATAATACTCTCTTCATGTGAGGTGATCCATACTATAGGCCTGTATCAAAGGCTTGAGAATTTAATGAGTAATCAGCCATCTGGAGAAATTCCCTCGAGGTGCCTGCATATTTTGAATACAGAAGTTCTCAACACTACAGCTCTGCTGCTCAGGATGAGCTCTCTATGTCTAGTACCTTATATTATTAGACATATATTTTGTATTAATTTATACCTCAGGGAATTATGGCACATTAGTTTGCAACTTGAAGAAATCACCTGTCTCTTTAAATTGACATAAGTTGAATCTCCTACAGCCACATAGTAAAAGCTTCCTCACATACACATATAAGAAAATGCCTCTCTCAGGGACCAAATGGTGATGAAAATGGCCACTTAGTAGCCTTACACAGCTGCAATATTGCCAGCTCTTGACATTCAGGTCTTGTGATTAAAACTTCCAAAGAGATCATGAAAATAGGCTTCATGCTTGTCTTTAGTTTCTTTCTTTCTTTCTTTCTTTCTTTCTTTCTTTCTTTCTTTCTTTCTTTCTTTCTTTCTTTCTTTCTTTCTTTCTTTCTTTCTTTCTTTCTTTCTTTCTTTCTTTCTTTCTTTCTTTCTTTCTTTCTTTCTTTCTTTCTTTCTTTCTTTCTTTCTTTCTTTCTTTCTTTCCTTCTTTCTTTCCTTCTTTCCTTCTTTCCTTCTTTCCTTCTTTCCTTCTTTCCTTCTTTCCTTCTTTCCTTCTTTCCTTCTTTCCTTCTTTCCTTCTTTCCTTCTTTCCTTCTTTCCTTCTTTCCTTCTTTCCTTCTTTCCTTCTTTCCTTCTTTCCTTCTTTCCTTCTTTCCTTCTTTCCTTCTTTCCTTCTTTCCTTCTTTCCTTCTTTCCTTCTTTCCTTCTTTCCTTCTTTCCTTCTTTCCTTCTTTCCTTCTTTCCTTCTTTCCTTCTTTCCTTCTTTCCTTCTTTCCTTCTTTCCTTCTTTCCTTCTTTCCTTCTTTCCTTCTTTCCTTCTTTCCTTCTTTCCTTCTTTCCTTCTTTCCTTCTTTCCTTCTTTTTCCTTTCCTTTCCTTTCCTTTCCTTTCCTTTCCTTTCCTTTCCTTTCCTTTCCTTTCCTTTCTCTTCCTTTCCTTTCCTTCTTTCTCTTTCTTTCCTTCTTTCTTTCCTTCTTTCTTTCCCTCTTTCTTTCCTTCTTTCTTTCCCTCTTTCCTTCCTTCCATTTTTTTCTCTGTCACTGTGAGGTCAAGAAGCTTCAAAGCTTTTAAAAGTGAACACAGTGATTTTCACTCAACCACGTTACTGTAGCATATGATGTTTTAAGAAAACCATCAAATATTGCAAGGCTCACTAATAAAATCACTGCAGCTGGCAACATTGTTGAATGAATCATTCTCTCTAGGATCTTTGTATAGACCAAACATGCTGCCATCAGCAACTGTTCTCTTCAAATAGAAGTGATGGAACCAGAAGGATTTATTATAGAACAAAAACTATGACCTGTCCTGACTAAGCTCCTCTTTATACCTGGCTTTGTTAATAACTCCTTGTTTGTTCTTCTGTGAGCACAGTCAGGGTATGTATGATCTTTTGCAAACAGTCTTGCATCTATATTACAAATCTTCACAGACAGACGCTCAAACCAGCTGCAAAACCATCAGGTATTGCAATACTACACTCAAGATAGTAAATCTGCCTGAGAAGAGCAAAAGAACCTGGGCTCAATGCCTGGTTTATGTGTCTGTTTGTTCATCTTACCTTAAAAAAAACCAAACAACAACAAAAAAAAAAAACAAACAAAAAAAACCCAGAGAAAGCCTTATGTGCCCACCCATGACCAGTCACAGATGTGTAACCCAGCATAATCTCTCACCACCCACCCCCTGTCAAAATTTCACAGTTGATTTGCTTACCTTTCTTTTTTCTTTGTTCTTTTTTTGTTTACTTATTCATTCTGGCCTGTGTTCCTGTCCTCCTTTCTCATCAGGAATGGAGTTCAGCTGTGTGCTATGCGTACCACTGTGGCAGGCCAGTTTCTAGCCCAAACTTCACCACTTCCCTTAAAAGAGTTAAAATGATGTAGTTTAACATAGATCAGCCATAGCTCAAAGTCTTCTGGTCATGGCCTAAGAAAGATACACATACTCCAGAAAAAAACTACATACAGTTTGAGATCTCATTCACTGTGACTTACATCCAAGTAAGGGTGTCCAGCAGGTCTTCCATGAAATCCAGTATGCTATGTCCAATACTGAAGTTGTCACAACTCCTAGATATTTGCTGCACTAAAATAAACATTTGCCATAAAATTTACCCAAATGCCTGTGTCTCTGTGTGCATACAACCTCCAGAGGTCTCTCAGCCAAAGGCCCCAAGGTCAAAGTCCTGCCTAAGCTCTAAATCCACAAATGACTACCTCCTCTACTTAGGACCTAAAATACACAGGAGCCCATTCTGAAAACAATGCCACAAACATCCTTCCTTTTTTGCTAAACATGATAAGATTAGGAGCATACACCCACCCCTCCTATGGACTATTTTGAGGACATCACTGAAAACCTGAGGATACTCAGCCCTGCATATTCTCTTTTCCAGACACTTTCCTAACTTTTAAGTTACCTGGGAAGAGAAGAGCACACTCAAAGCCATCCCACCAAAGATTTTCAATTTTCCATTAAAATATTAAAGATCTAGAGAAGGAGGAAAATATCATATAAGATGGCCCTAAGCCTGTGGTTACAGCAGTCAACTTGCAAAAGAGCACCAAAAGTTTTGCTTGTTTTCTCAAGGCCTTTTGTGGAATTCTCTTCCTTGAGATAAAATGTAGAAGCAGGTTGTGATGCAAGGACTGGATGGCACAATTTCCTCTCCAAAGTGAACACTAACAGCCTGGAGAATGGGTGCTCCCTTTCCCAGTGACTCAGTAGGCAACAGATATGAATTACCACCCTGGGTAGGGTGGTAAATCCCTCCCTTTACCACCAGACATGTCACCCTGGGAGAATGGGATCTCCATTTCTTGACCCCCAGTGAGCTGAGATATGCAAAGAGACTGAGCCTCCTGTGGTTTTACTACAGGACTAATGGCTAATTTGGTCTTTCCACCTCCTCTATTCTATTATTAAAAAGAAAAAGCATAATCTTGGTTGTACTTTCAAAAGAAAATTTACAGATGCTGACATGCAGGAGAAGCTTCCTTGCTGTGAATTGCTCACATGAGGAAAGATGCTATTTCATAGTTCTCAGCAAAAGTCCTAAAGTTCAGGGAGAGTGAGCACTGGTATGTAAAACACCTCATTCATTAGTGTTTTTTTGCTACCAAATTAAAAGTTCCTGCCCACAATCCTGTTCTAGGCATAGAGTTCTGACCATCTCTTGCCTATCCTCAGCACTATCACCAGGACTATTTTGGAAGAGCCTAGATGCAGATGCTAGTCTATGCAACAGTCAGCATTTTGGGGTCCACATCCCTGGCCAGAGGCTACAAATCAAGCTTTCAGAAGTGAAATACCTATCTCCATTTCATGGAATTATGTTGAAACATTACAAGAGTGTTTCTCAAAAACCTATGCTCAGCCCTTAAATTTCACTCCCTTAACTGAAATCTAAAAGGATACTTAAGTATAAGCCTGTAAATACAGGCCTTATGTTCACAGATGTTCTTGTAACATTTGCTTTATCCTGATAAATCTATTTGTTTGGGTTGGTCCAAAAGTTTTGTTGGGTTTTTTGCCCTTTGGTTAAAGGAAACAATTTTGTATCAATAAGCTATCCTATTATTACTGAAATACCCAGAAGTGATTTGTATGTGCATTTGTTATATATTTTGGGTTGGTTCCTGATACTGAATTAAAAGTATCATGGAAGATTTTGAATCTAAATATTAGGAAAATCTTTTACTTCATAGCTCTTATAGACCTTTAATTTAATAATTTGGGAAAAAAATATAAGCCTTACTTAGTACAAATGAAAGTTTTATTTAATTACCAAACATCTTATGGCTGTTTTGTTTCACTGCCTCTAGAAAAGCCATTGCAAACTTACTAAAATACATGTGAAGATTTGAAATTCTAGACCATTGAATAGTGGAAAATTTTAAGCACACTGGGTCCTGAAGTCAGTTTTTCCTACAGGAAAAGCAAAACCAAGACAGAGGTGAAAACAAGTTATGACAGGCTATGCATGGACTTTGCAAATGGTCTATGCCTTTGACACTTACTTTTTCTGAAATTAGTTTAGCCTTCATTTGCCAACTTTTTTTGCTATATTCAAGTGGTAGATTTTTCCTCTACTTGCTAAAACTCTGCCAGAATCATCTAATACCTGACTTTTAAAAAATGTTTTCTGTGCAGCTGCTCATAGCTGTCTACAGCGAAACCCTATTCAAAAGCTGCAGTGTCTCTGCAGACACATCTGGCAAGGGCTGCTAGCTCTTGTAACACACAGACTGTTGCTGGTGTGAGAAATCAGGCACACTAGGGTCTAGCTATTCTCCCTTATTCCTGGGTAGGCACAGGCATAGTGATGCTCCAAGCCCATGTCACGCGTAGTCACGGGGCCCAGTAGACTCCACTGTGGTTACTGGTGGTGGGTGGTGCATGTGGTTGTGCAGTTCAAACTGCAGTTAGGTCACTCACAGAGGTTATTGCCTCTTCTGCTGCTCTTCCCCAGCACATTGAGGGAAGCCAAGCTTCCCTGTGCAGTCACTTCATAACCTGCCAAAATCATCTGGATTAGCCTAAGCATGTTTGCAAGCTGTGGTGCTATTTACAGAACTAATGTTTGCTATTTACAGAGCAAACATCTGGCAGAGCAAGAGGGACAGGATAATTGGGTATGAGGATGGTGAAGCTCTGGAGGTGTGGAGACTTCAGTGTCTGAAAGCAGCTGAGCTGTGGTTGAAACAGCATATTGGGCTGCAGCTGGAGAGGTCTGCAAGCACCCAGATAAACAGCAGTACATCCTTATGGAAGTATTTGAAACTCCTCAATTTCAGAATAATCCTAAGGACCTGTGATTTCTCCTGGGGACTTCTGTGCAATTAAATTGTGGTTATAGGGGACTGGCACTGATTAGGGATGACTGGTGTGTGGTAATACCTGTTTGTTTGTGGTGAGTAGTGGTGGTGATTCAGACTGATGTGTAGCCTATGCCAAATAGCATTAATCCCACAAATACAGAAGGAAATCAACATTTGGAGAATAGGTTTAAAATAGACAGAGTAGCAGTTTTCTGGATGAAGTGTGCTAAACAGAGTAGGAAATCTAAAAAAATGGAGTACAAGAAAAGGTAATGAGGTGATTAATAGAAGAATATAGTCTCAGTTGACAGAGATAAGTGGGAGATGGGAGAAAACACAGCAGACTGAGGAGGAAAAGAAAGGTGCCTGAAAGCCTGTGGAAAGTGTGCTGACCAGAGAGGCTGCTGTCTCCAATTCCACTCCACCATGGCTCACAGCTCCACAGACTGCTGGCTGAAACCACTGTCTGATCACATTGTCATGACCACAATAACCTATGTTAGTCAAAATTAATAAAATCAGCCCAAATAAAAGGTCTTTGCTAACTGGACTCCTTGTGACTAAAACTAGAAGAGATGGCTCCAAGGAGACCTTATAACAGCCTTCCTGCCCACAAGGCCAGAGAAGGTGCTTTTACAAGGGCATGTACTGATAAGATAAGGGAGAATGGCTTTAAGCTTAAAGAGGGTAGATTTAGTTCAGATATTTGAAAAAAATTCTTCACTCTGAGGGTGGTGAGATAAAGGAAGAGGTTGTCCAGAGAAGCTGTGGATGCCCCATCCCTGGATGTGTTCAGGGCCATGTTGGATGGGGTTTTGAGCAACCTGGTCTCATGGACAGTGTCCCTGCCAATGGCAGGGGGGGAGAACTAGATGATCTTTAAGGTACTTTGAAACCCAAACCATTCTATGATTCTATTATTCTGTTTCAGAACTGGTCTCTAAAGGCTAATTTATCCCAGAAATAATAAGCTCATGAGAGAAATAATGTTATTATTTGATATAAATGCAACTACAAAATGATGTACATCTAACAACTGCCATCATTCAACAGATATCCAACTATACCTACTTAGCAAGGTGTGGCTGGACAGTGCTCCTCAAGAGCACAGCCAGGTGACTATACCAGATTGGTCAAGGACAGAGCTTTTCATGGCATTGCTTAAAGCAGAAGCAAATGAGCTTGAAATATAAGCATAAGTAGATGGTATGGGTATAGAGACAGCACTGTGTTAGCTATTTTCTTTCTACAAGTACTTAATGGATTTAAGGGGGAATTTCTGCCTTTGCAGATCATGAAGCAGTAGATTTTGAACCACAATCTTCCATCTGCCCTTTCACATACCTTCCACATTTTGTTTGAGGTCTGCTTAGTTTCTTATATCTAAATAAATTCCAGTTCTCTGGAGAAACAAGAACTTATATAAACAGACAAACACTCAGCTTCTGTCCAAATGTGTTATTTTCACTGACATTATAAAGGAGTAAAAGAACAGTAGTGAGAAACTGCAAACATAAGAACACAATTAAGTCAGCAGAAAGAACTGCAAAAAGGGGCTATGACTGCTGCCTGTAAAGGCAAGAGTGGGTAAAGGTCTCTCCAAGTGCTGACAGACACCAGCTGGTGGACTGTGTTGAGATGTGACCTTGCCAGTGGCAAATGAGATCCATCCTTCAACTGAGAATGTTAGCACTAACATACTCCCAGCAAGCAGTCTGCACTGTGTACCAAATGGTGCACTAGGGTGGCCAGAGTACAAGTGCACTTTCTGCAGTGTATGATGTGCAGACAGGACTCATCAGTGAAGGGTGAGGTGAACACTGAGCTGCAGTTGGCTAAATCATACAGCAAAAAGCAGGTATTAATCACTTTTACCAAAGCCTTTTGTTATAAGCACATTGGGGGGGTGGGGGGGGAAGGGCTGTTTGCTCCACTTGGTTTTCATCTCTTTTATGCTTTATACATGAAGGTTGTATGTTCTGTCTATTTTCATTTTGGTGGGGTTAACAGGAGTATCCTCTTCCCACTAACATCTACTGGCATCACCAGCACCACCCTCCTCAGTGAGAGGTACTATTTGACAAAAGGTAGGAAAATGTAGCCTGTGCTCTAAAGAACGTAAAATTAAGTATTTTGGTTAATTGAATTTAACTATACAGACATTGAAGGGATAGTAAAACTTTAGCTAAAAAATGCTAGTAGCCTGTAAACATGACTTAGAGCTTCATTTGAATGATTTGAGGATATATCAAATGACACAGAGCCCAAAAAATTTTAGCTGGCTGGTGTCCAGCATGCAACCTGGTTTAGGTGCCAACATTCCCTAAAAGGAGGACTAACACATCAAAGTGGAACCCAAAACAGCCAGCTCAGCAGGGAGTAGTCTGGAACTGCTGTGCTCCAAGAGGAACTGAGGGGTGGGTTTCTGTCTTAGTGAAATGCAGAGCCCACCATCCTCTTCTAAACTTAATAATTTTAATTTGAAGGAACACCATGAGGTTTCTCTTTGTTTTTCAGAATTGCAAAGGAAGAAAACTGTCTTAGACTTTACTGATTGCCATCTTCATGTCAGAGGTGAGGAGGATTCCTGTACAGCAATGGATTAGAGCACACACATGCTAGGGGAATGCCTGAGTACCTCAAGGCATTGGAAGAAGTTGAAAAGTTTTTCTTAGAAAATGTGATTTAGTTTTTTTGAAATCATAGAATCATAGAATTTAGGGGTTGGAATGGACCTTACATATCATCTGGTCACAACTTCTGCTGCCATGGGCAGGGACACCTCCCCTGTACAGCAATGGATTAGAGCACACACATGCTAGGGGAATGCCTGAGTACCTCAAGGCATTGGAAGAAGTTGAAAAGTTTTTCTTAGAAAATGTGATTTAGTTTTTTTGAAATCATAGAATCATAGAATTTAGGGGTTGGAATGGACCTTACATATCATCTGGTCACAACTTCTGCTGCCATGGGCAGGGACACCTCCCCACTAGACTAGAATGCTCAAGACTCATCCAGCCTGGCCTTGAACATTGCCAGGGTTGGGGCAGCCACCACTTCCCTGGACTATCTCATAGTAAGTATTTTCTAAGTAATTGGTTCTGATGGAGACAAACTAATGAGAAAATGCAATTCAGGCAGTCAGAGGTGAATAACATGGCTCTGTAATATATTATATGGCTCTCATCAATTTATGTGATATATGTATGAATAATTAAAAACTTGAAGCTGCTGTGTTTAGGTTAGAAACAAGGAATTTGATTCCTGATACCTAATATCTAAGAGCAAATACTTATCAGTCATGCTAAAAATTATTGGTGTGCAATCTATATAAATTTAAAAAAATTTGCAATATGTAGTTCCCAAAAGTGAAAGGCAAGCAGGTTCAATCAGCTCTTTTCTTTCCTCTTCCCACCAGTGTAGTTGAGAACACAGTTAACTCAGTCAAGAATCTTCATTTTTTTTCTCCTTTTTATTCTGACAGGGGCTTTCACTCCCTCCACTGAAGGAAACTAAACTCAGAGAACTTTATAGGCATTTCTATTGACTCTGTGAATAATCTTGACTCTAAGGATTATCCTCAAGCAGCTGTGGAGAACACAAAAGCCTTCCCCAGAACACAGGACAAAGAATACTGATGCAGCCTGGGGCAGTTTTGGGTTTTTTTCCCTCAGCTCTCAAGTGATTTTTAAGAGCCAGCCGGTCTGGAAAATGATGAATTTGTTTGTAGGAAAGGTAAACACTGCCAAAATCAACAAGTTCTTTCCTTAGGGGTCTGTAGAGCAAATTGGTCTGCAGATTAAGACAGTTCAGTTAAGTCATGTTGGGGCTGACATGAACCCTTCAGGCTCTCTTGCTCTTACCCCAGAAAATAGGAAGAGAAGTGATAAACTTCTTATGAAGGACTTATACATCGTAGGGTCAGAAAAATCAAATGAATTAAAATTAGTCTCCTGTGTAAACTTCCTGGCATAGGATTTGGGGGACTTAACTGAGATGGTTTGTAAGTTTACCAGTAGTTTCCTTTGCACTGGGTCAAATAGGCTCTGTCTTGACTTGCTAGGCTGGTATCGGTGAAGGATTTAATGGTGATTAGAGCTGTGTAAAATGATCTCATATGTTGTCACCTGCCAAAGAAATTGCAGTGGGTGAAGCCTAACCCTATTCACAAGTCATTTTTCCAACCTAAGCCAGGAAATGTGTTAAACAAGCAGATCCACCGTGTCTTACAGAGATGGATTTCATCTCCATGAATGCACAGGATGTGTGTGAGAAACAAAGTGATATGGGAAAAGCAGAGTATTTTACAATCAGCTTTCCCTTTTCCCAGCACTTTTTATTTCAAAGTCATGAAAGAATTAAGATAAACTTGCTTTTAATCCTGGTAAGACACAAAAATATTCATCACTCTCATTTCATAGATCAAGAAACAGAGGGAAATAGAAACTCAGTGCTCATGCCAATTCTGTTGCCATAAATCATAAGAAAGTGTTATCAGAAACAGTGTAAGAGGAAGCTAAGGCAAAGTTTTCAGATTATTCTACTAAACAAAGGTGCCTAAAACTTTAGCAAACAGTTCCAAATACTTTGGCTGGCTGTAGCTGACACAGCCAGGTCATGGATAGTTCAGTCAGACTTTATTGGCATGACAACATCTTCACACACAGCTACAGGAAATCACCAATACAGCTGGGAGGGAACCCAGGTCTCCTGACTAGTAATTCTGTGTATTAATGACAGTGCTCTGCTTCCTAGTCCCTTACATCCTCACAGCATTTTTCAGCCATTAACTAATGCATCAGTGAGGTTTGTTTGAGACAGATATGCAACAAGCAAGTTCAAAATGAGGAGCATGTAGGGCCACCATTTCAGTGGGAAAAGGTTGACTCCCTCTAATTAAACCCCACAGAGCCACTCTATTCAGAAATCACCACATTTTGAAACCAATGATGGTTAACATCTTGTTAATGGGGAGGTTAGTTGTTATAAGATGGCTATGTAAAGATTTTTGATGTTTATTTCTCCTGGAAATTGTTATAGGGGAATATTATATTCAAAAGTCTTTGTCAGAAAGGCTAAAACATTGCTCATCACTGCAGTTACACTCTCATTTTGAGCTAAATTCATGTAGCTCTGCAGGCTTTTCCTTTTTCTGCACATCCATACATGAGGCCCTACATGCTCTGTGATATAATCAGAGGGAGCACACATGTACATCAAGCCATATGACAGACACACTCTGTCTCAGGACAGAGCTGTTGCACTTGCTGTCACCAAAAGGGAACATCAAGCCTGCTCACAGTGGGTGTGATGATGCCCTACAGGGAATCCCCTTGCTGTTCAGAACTCCTGTGGACCCAATTCTCTGTCCTGCTCCAGGTCTGCAGGCACAAAGGCTGAGCAC
>NW_008658851.1:76294-81365 GCF_000695815.1 Acanthisitta chloris
CAGCTGCATGAGACTCTGATACCACAGCAGCAGCACAGCCTGAGTCTTGTTTGCAAGGGATGCCAAGAGTGGAGCTGGCATGTAGCACTGATCTCTGCCTTTTACTGAACATAGACTTCTTTGTATTGGGCCTGCCATCATAAGGACTCTCCTGACTATGTTTTCCATTTATTATTGCCACAGAGAAAAACATTTACACATGCTTGGTATATGTGGAGATAGTAAAACTTTGCCTACTCTTAGCAAGATGATTGATTTATATTAATGAAGTGTTATTTAGGAAATGAGTGACTGGGTAAGAAATATTAATAAGTTAAAGAGAGACCCAAGGAAATATGTACCTCATATATAACTCATGGTCAAGGATGAGGAAGAACTCATGCCAGCTAGGAGAAAGCAGCAAACAAACAGCATATGCATTGTTAGCAATTCAAAAATAAATTCCACAATTTTACCCACTGAAGGGCAAATTTACAGTGTCTCTCCTGGCTAGATGAGAGATAGAATGGCTTGTTTCTAACATACTCATGGGTTAATAACTTTAGTTAGCTTCTCATCCAACTGAAGAGTAGCAAGAGGCATCATCACTGTTGTTATGGCCACAGGGTGGTAACAGAATTCAGTGAATTCCAGAGAAAAATGCTTCAAATGTCAAAACATAATCTTAACTGAATAAAAAGCTGAAGTGTAAGCCCAACCCAGAGAATGGAAAAGTACTGGATAAAACATTGGAAAATATACTGCAGGGAACAATCCCTGCTTTGGCAGTGGGATAGACTAGATGACCTAATACAACTTTTCCATCTCTAATTTATACGATTCTATGATTCAACAAAAACAAACAGTGAAATTAAAACCTGAGGCAAGTCTATAACCAGGCTACCATATTTTATAAATGTATATATACATGTTCCTATAGGTATTAAAAATAATTACTCTCTTGGCACTAGTACTACAGGAGATATATGCAGACTGTCAGATTTCCTCTTAAAACAGTCATCTGGCTGCCAGGCTGAACAGATGCCAACAGCCCAAGAGATAGACCTAAGAATAATCCTTAAGACATGCAGGAAAGAAATGCTCACTAACACTGAAGAAGTCAGTTATGATGACCACTATGAGCTAAAGCTCTGGTTTCATTACAAAAATTGAAGCAAAGACCAAACCAAAAAAACTAGGAAGAGCAGGAAAGCTGGACCCTCAATGTGAGCAGCTGTGTTGGAGAATGGATGCTCTTAGGCACCTACTGTTGTTTAAACTGTTGTGCTTCTCCTCTGTGGGGACACTTACAAATACAGTTTAACAACTGAACTGACAGTTAATGAGTAGACTCTTCTTACTGGATATATTCACATCCTAAAAAAAATTAATAAAATATGGAATACATCCAAGGCTCTTCTTCCCCCTCCATTTTTTAAAAAATAATGATCTTCTCTTAAGGGAAATCATTACTCTCAAATGTCTGTAAAGAGATGGTTTGTAAGTTTACCAGTAGTTTCCTTTGCACTGGGTCAAATAGGCTCTGTCTTGACTTGCTAGGCTGGTAAGAGATATTTTTATATTTAGGTTCTCTTAGCTTAGTTTAAAAGTATTCCAAATAAGAATATGTACTAACAAAGCCTCTCCTGTTTTCTGAGAAGGGAAATGCTGACTTTCAAATGTGCTTCCCCATGCAGATAATCCTGTGACCACAGAGGTTCCTGCAGTTGTAAATAATTTGAGACCACCTGGACATGTCTAATGTCGACAGCCTGGGGAAATAAGTCATTCAAAATAAAAATGAAGTCTTCTTATTTGAGTCCCTTGGTACAGATCTGTAGCTCTAAGGCTAATCAATTAGCTCCTAGAAGAAGAATGGGTGGCTCTGTTCTGGAGTACCAGCTTCAGTGCCTTTCTAAACAGTGGAAGAGCCATGTCATCCTGCTTTAAATAAGGAACAAGCTTCATCACTCAGGAGGATCAATATATGATTTAAACAAATAATTTATTAAAAGAGCAATTGTGAAAGAAAAGTTTCATCCCTTTTTGTAAGGAGCATTTGTGCCATCTGACAAAAATAGCTACTGTGAATTGTTTTTCCACAACAGTGAGATTTCAATTATTACAGATTTTTTTTTTCTCAAAAGGAAAAAGAACACCAAGAAAAATAGCTACTGTGAATTGCTTTTCCACAAGAGTGAGATTTCAATTATTACAGATTTTATTTTTTTTCTCAAAAGGAAAAAGAACACTAGAAATGTTGAAGAAAACAAATGCTGGACAGACTGTATGCAAGGAGATGACTACCACTGAAGTTGGATGAAACAAATTTACCTGGGCAGGTGACACAGCATCTTCCTGTTGGTAGAACAGAAACAGTAGATCCATAACACTGCAAGGTCCTTCAGCTGCTTTTAAGCACTTTTAAAGTTGCCTTAATCATTACCATCCCACTT
Source organism: Acanthisitta chloris (assembly GCF_000695815.1). NCBI lineage: Eukaryota > Metazoa > Chordata > Aves > Passeriformes > Acanthisittidae > Acanthisitta > Acanthisitta chloris. The sequence continues at coordinate 78,730 of NW_008658851.1, forward strand.
CTCATATCTTCATTAGCCTTTATTCTACAGCAGATGTTAACACAGCCATCAAATCCTTACAGAATCTCATATCTTATGACTTTAGGATACTTTTCAAAAAAATCTGAGAGATTTAGGAGCCACTACTATTTGCTGTGAGGTTTGGGGTCCTGGGACAAAATTCACAAGTTGATTTAAAGAATTTTATTCAGAGAGTCAGAGCTCCTACTGCACTGTCCCAGAGGGTGGTGGCCCTGGAGGTCACAGTTCTTGGTAGCACAGGAAGCACAGAAGCACTGGCTACACAAGATCTGCAGAAACCCTGAGAAAGAACTTGATGCTAAAGATGGAAATGCCATACCTTGTCCTCTTGTTTACACTTAGCTTAGTTTGTCTCTCTGCAACCTGCTGCATTTGTTTGGCTACTATAATAATATTTCATTGCAGATATATCAATACTGTAAGTTAGACCAAGTTGGGATTTCTTGACCTTCACAGAGTTAAGATATTGTACAATTCATGGAACAGTGCATAACATGAACACCTCCCCAGTAAGTCAGCAGCCACATAGAAGAGAAATGCTCCATAATGCTGAGCCAGAGTACATTTTGTGAGTTTAGCTCTAACTCACAAGCTGAGCAAATCTGCTGGCTCCACTCTAGGTTTCACAGCCATGAACTTTGCACAGCTAGGAATCTAAGCCTTTCACAGAAAAATGGAGGGAAAGAAGGGAAAGGTAGAAGCCAAAAATCTCCCTTATAGTGTTATGACAATGGTATTTATTTCAAAGATCCACATTCATATTCCTCTTTGGGTAACTGAATCTGAGCCCAGGCTTCTCTGCATATGCTTTTGGGTATCTGGGGACAATGTTTCTCAATTCCTCAGATCTTTCCCTTTCCATTAATTAAGTAGTCTGCTCTTTAGGGTAGAGAGAGGAAAACAAGAAATTAAGTGAAGGAGAAAGCTGAAGGAAGAAAACACCCCCTAACTTGCCAAACAGAACATTTTCCTGAGAAGTAGGACACCTGGAGCTGAAATAAAGTTGGATGAACCCCACTCTCCAGGGCTACGTTCTCTAACCAGGCCATTCTCCTGCAGTTAAGATGCTAGAGAACATGCAGGAAATTTGAGTCTGGACTGAGTACATCTACCCAGCAGGAAAAATAAGATACATTTAAGAGCGATCTACATGGACCAAAGCACTACTACTACAAGTATTTTAAATAGACCTGTGCAACACAAGCAAAACCAGTGGGGATTTTGACAGAGATGCACAGACAGCTATGATGGTACTTAGTCTTTGGATTTAGAAGAAACAAGCTGGTGATGTGGATCTATACGTTAATCACCAGGGTTTTGTACAGTCCCTTTGGAAAATGAGCCTCCAACTACCCATACTCTTTTTGACATGGGACATGGTGTTTCTGAAGGTGCCATCACTGTCCAGTAGAGTGTTGTGCAGAGATACCCCAATGCATTTACACCTGGAAGTGCTACAGCTGTGCTATGTTGGGTCCAAGGGTCTTCGTGTACGAGATCGCTGGACTTGGTGGATGCCTCAGCTTGGGCCAACATAGCTTAAATCCTGCCCTCTGTGTATGATAGTTAACTACTACTTTTTATGTCCATATCAAAGATCTAGCCCTAGGGAACTTCTTCATTATGTTTCATAGTATAGTGTGTACGCCCCCATTAAAAATATCAACAAGTCCTTCATTAGTCTTTCATACCCATATTCCCTATAAATTGGGTCATATGATGCACTGCACACAGTCTGAGTAACTAGAGTAGTAAATTCAGAGAAACATACAGTTCTCTTGCAAACACAACAAGGTACTGTGATATCTTATTTCAAAGAAAATCTGGTTTTATTATTTATTATTTTAATGCAAAATACATAGTAATAAAAATCACCAACACTGAACTTAATTTTTTCCCCTCAGAAAATCATAAACATTTGAGAATTTAGAATACCAACAATTTTGAAAACTAGGAATATTTCCTAGAATGGAATGTCAGCTTTCCTCATACTTACAGATATATGCAATTTAGGCCCCTGCTTGCACTGAACTATCTGATTTTATGGGGTCTACCCAAACAATCTAGATTCTTTGGTCTGAATCTGCAAATGTTTTTTCCCATGCTCAATTTTCCTACTGTGTGTTGTCCCACAGAAATCAATAGGACTCCCCATAGTAGTTAAACTAAACATGTGTGAGTGTTTTAATGTGAGTGTTTCATGGACTAAGACTGCATATTCCTGTGGAAAAGCAGTGTTGTCTGGGAAAAGAAAATGTCCTCTGAATTACCTTACACACCTATTATTCTGTGTAAAAAAATGCAAATCAAATTATAGTGTCACATTTTCAAGCTGAAATTCCAGTTCTGGAGGCTTCCTTATATGGTGCCAAGAATCATAATAAGTCAAGAACATTAGAATAGGCAAAGAGTGTTTCAAATTATTCTCTTATTTTCTAAAGTTGCATGGAAAGGGATGTTTTACATGGCTTTTAATTTATTATCTTTCATAATAAGGAATGTTTCTGCAGAAATATAGCATTATGGAACATTGCTGAAAATATTAAATCATGGTAAATGGGTTAAACATGGTAAATGGATTTCCTTTCCAAAATTGTATGGTCCTGTCTATCTTT
>NW_008658851.1:81383-99066 GCF_000695815.1 Acanthisitta chloris
CAGTTTCATTCTTCATACATTTCAAGCTCTACTATTTATGTTGTAAAAAGACCTTAACAAAATTGGTGCTCTGGTGCATTATCACTGCTTTTCCTGAGTGGGGGGAGTAATTAGTGCTGAGGTAGAGGGACCATACAGAAATTCCAGTGGTCCAGGCTATTATGTTCACCTCAAATGAGACAAAAAGTCTACATTTTAAAAATTTATTAATATCAAGAATATTGTTCCTTTTTATTAGTGTTTGGGTTTTTAATTGCACCAATTTTAAAACAATCATCCTTTTTATTTACCTCTGGAAAAAAATAATCACTTAAAATCAATTTTAGTATGAAGCTGTCAGACAGAACAACAGCTTTTCTCAGAAATGTGCTGGGAGACAACTCCAAAGTGTGTGGGATGGTTTACAGTGCCCAAGGGGAATGGGCTGTGTCACTTCGGTGAGGAGCAGAGCACAGTGACAGAGAAAGAAGCAGAAAGTCTAGGACAAAAATAAGTACCTGTGCCCTGGCTTGCCTCAATGTAATCCAGAGAATGTAAATCATCTGCATTGCAGCCATTTTTAGGATTTTTGCCTTCCTCTCTGTCGTGGTTTAACCCCAGCAGCAGCCAAGAACCAACAGCCTCTCACTCACTGCCCACCAACGGGATGGGGGAGAGAATCAGAAGGGTAAAAGCTACAAAAACTCATGGGTTGAGATAAAGACAGTTTAATAGAGAAAGCAAAAGCTGCACACACAAGCAAAGCAAAACAAGGAATGAATTCACTGCTTCCCACAGACAGGAGGGGTTCAGCATCTCCAGGAGAGCAGGGCCCATCACGCGTAACGGTTCCTTGGGAAGACAAACACCATCACTCCAGATGTCCCCCCTTCCTCCTTCTTCCTCCCACCTTATACACTGAGCATGATGTGCTATGGTATGGAATATCCCTTGGGTCAGGTTGGGTCACCTGTCCCAGCTGTGTCTCCTCCCAATCTCCCATGCATCCCCAACTCCCTTGCCAGTGTGGCAGGATGGAAAGCAGCAAAGGCCTTGGCTCTGTGTGAGCTCTGCTCAGCAAGAACAAAAACATCTCTGCATTATCAACTCTGTGTTCAGCACAAAACCCAAACATAGCCCCATACTAGCCACTGTGAAGAAAGTTAACTCTACTCCAGCTCAAACCAGCACACTCTCTAGGCTGGAGCAGCAGCTTATGCAAGTGTGTCTTAAGTCTGAAAGGAGAGAGGAGTGAGGGCAGGGACAGCTGTATGGGCCAGTCACTAACAAAAGTGCTTCCAAAAGTCCCCATGAAATACTGTCTCTCACAGGCAGCTGTTCCATACCTCATAATGTGTGTTAGGTACTGCTTTTCTGCCATCCTACCAGACTGCACAGCACCTTCACCTCAGCTTACTTTACTTCATTAGACTGTGAATTCAAAAGCATTATTCTCATTGCTCCACAAGGAGCTCCTCTCACCAGTGAATTGCTGCAGCTCTTGTAACCCTCATGCACCCTCAGCACCACCCAGGCCATCATTTGTCTCAATATATCAAGTAGACAAATGCCTGGAATGTAGTCTGAGCCACTACATGCAGGCAAACTAAAGTTTTGTCTTATGCACTTATATGAGAGTAGATCACTTCTGGAGATGGCAAAGCTAAATTTGTCACCATTTTGGATAGAAATTTCTTTTGTCTGCCTGCATGGAAAGTTTCTGTTTCATGAAATTGTGACCTTCAGGGATTTAAGCCAAATGAAAAAAAAAAAAAAAAAGAGCAGATTCTGGATGTCCCTGCTCACTGAGATCAAGCCCCTTGTATCCCACCATAGACCCAGCCTGATCATGAGCTGGTACACAAGCACACAACATGTAGAAGACTGCAAGTCCAGCAGGATACAAATAGCTTCAACACTTGTTAATCTGCTGGGGTTTTAACAAAATAATGAAAGAGAAACTTATCTTCTGTATGAGCAAGATAAATACACAAATAAATTCCATGAGGAATAATTCAAATTAAGTTTGCAATAATTTTCTGCTCTTTGGATTAGTCAGTCCAGATAAAAATATAATTATTCACAGGCTTAAATCCATGCTAGGACTAAGCACCTGTTCCACAAGGCTCAATCTACCATAAAACTGGAGTTCAAGGTATAGCTTCAACAGATCTCAGAGAAAATTTTATTGCTCATCCCTTAGTACTGCAAACTGTTCTGTAAGCAGCCTCTTCTTTTACTGACATAAATGCAGATTGTTTTCCCACAGAGAACTGAAAAGAGAAGGTAATCATTTCTTGGTAAGCCAAGTTGAAACTCTCTAAACTATTAAGCAGTCATTTAGCTGAGGCCCAAGACCACCTATGAGTCTAGCAGACGATCACACATAACATGTAGGAAGGGAGTAGTACTGGAGATCTGTGACCTCCAGTTTTTATTTGTATGGTGCAATAGTTGCATTTACTGGCAATGAGGAAAATGAGTGTCCTGAAAAACACAGGCAGCAGCAGTTTCTCTTGCCTAGGCTGCAGCTGCTCACCACCTCAGGGGTCAGAATGGAGTCCTTCTTTCTGCCACAGCCACCAGGAATATGGGGAGACACATCCCAGTCTCACCACACAAGCCAAAGCATTAACCAAAAGATGATTATAATGAATGTCATGAAGATCAAATTAGGGTCAAGATAGCTTGGTGTCCTGCTTGCTTGCTGCTTACTCAGAAATAATTTCCTCTTTATGTCAGTTATTTGCTTAAATGAGGTTTGTAAGAGCCCATATCTGACCCAGCCTCCGGGCAATGTCGTCGGCCTCGCTGGGGCAAACCATGGAGAAAGCAATGGGAGCTCTCCTTGTGATTTCAAACAAAGGAAAAGCCTGAGTTACCTTATACTCTATGTATTTCCCTATACAGTTACTATGTACTAGGTACTCCCCACAAATTAAAAAAAGCATGCCCAGTAATAAAAACTAAAGTCGACTAAAATTTTATCCGCTGCAACAACAATTTTCTTTGCAAAATGATGATTTTTTTACTCCTGAAGTGGAGCCTACCCATACAAGTAGCTTCGTCTATCCTTTTGAAATAAAGTTCATTGTATTTCCCTGTTAAGACTGAGGATAAATATTGCACTAGCTCCTAAGAAAACTATGAAACTTGATGATTTTGCATATTAAGCAGGTTGATTCAGGTTCCCAAAGGATTTCTCCTGAGTTTTCAAGCCCTTTTATACCTGCATTTACCTATGAGTTTATGGTTTTCCTGATTGAGTTTTGAGCCACGTGCAGAAAGACAGAAAGAATTCTGTATTTGACAGGACACGTGACATATAAATGTTTCCATTTCTATCTTAATATGATAGTGTCCCACTTTTCTAGCCCCTAAATATCTTTTAGATTAATTTGTTTATATATGTCTTCCCTTCTATGAAAAACAATCTGATTTTCTTTCTCCATTCCATTACTTTTTTGGTTTTCCATTAGCCTGCAGACACTGTCTTATCTAATGTTATGAGACTATGAAATCAACATCATATAAATTTTTGATTTCATGTTGTTCTCTTCCTCCACCTATGCAATCCACATTTTGCTGTTTCATGTTTTAAAAGTGGCTTGCTTTTACAATAGTCATGCAAGATGGAACCCTTCCTTGTGAGGAAGGGTTGCAACTGCTGACCTTTTGACAGCACAACAGCAGAAAAGAAAGCTGCAAGTGCTGCTGCCAGAAAGCTATGAACAGAGTCCTAAGTAAGAATTCTCCTTTTCTGGTAGTGTTTTGCATTTCTACCAATGCAATGATAGCAGTACCAGTCCAGTTCACATCAGCCAACCAACCTGCTGTGCCTGTTTGATGCAGACCAATGCACATCTAAATAGATCTATAGATATAGTTCCTTGGTAACAGTTTCTTCACCCAGATGAGTAAAAATGGACCACCTATTAGAGCCTCAGTACTGAAAGTATTACTATAGAACAGACACCACAGAAAGCTGCCTGTTTTGTTTGGGTTTGTGGAGGTGGGTTTTTTTCCCTCCATGATTAGCCATCACTGCAGGAAAACACTAATTTCTTTAAGCCTCCAAATTTAATTCTTTATTCACCCTATGTTCCTCAATAAACACATTCATTTGGAGTGCTAATGCTATCCAGCTAATACCCCACTGCTGCTGAGTTAATCAAGCAGAAGCAGCAAGGAGGCAAAGGCAGAGAACAGACCTTCCACTTACATGTTTTGCAGCCAGTGATGGGCAAGCACCCAGCCTTGCTTCAGATAAACAGCTCAAAAATAAGATCTTTATCCAGACTATGTTTCTGCCCCTCTGTCTGGAAAAAAAAATAAAATAAAGAAATAAAAAAAAATAGTAAAAGGACTGGAAAAAGTGCAGTAATGAAATTTTAAAGCAGTATTTTGCAAATCTATTAAAAAATTAAAATTAAATTAACAAAGACAAGCAAAAACCAAACCTATGCATCCCCAACCAAGGAAGCAAAAATGCAAGAGAAACATTTTTACAAGATTCTTTTTTCCTCTCTTCACCTTCTACTCATTTCTATCCAACTCCCAAGTGATTTTGTTACAGGTAGAACAAGGGGGAAAGAATTTTTCATAGAAATGGAATTTCTTAGGGAAGTGATTACTCACTGACCCAAAATATGTCACAGAAGGACCTCCATGAAATTCAGTCTAACCAAGAGCAAACCTTTGGAAGGCTTGAGGCTTCCTAAGGCTCTGCTAAAACTTCTAGGTTGGGGTATTCAAGCAGCCCTAATCAAACTCAAGGCAGACCTTTTCCATTCCCTGGCCATCTGATTGTCCAACCTTCACAATTTCTAGCACTCTTTAGAGAAGAAATTAAAGGTGCAACATTGCATTCAACAATCTCTACAATCAGGTGCAGCTTAAAGAGTGAACGTCAAACGACGTTGCTGGCACTGTTGTTGAAAGTGCCTTCTACACAAGAATCCTATTTGTAATTCTCTTCCAAATAAGCCTGGAATGAGATTTCCAAACACTGAAGTTCCCCCAAAAGCACAAATTCTAACTTTTAGTCATCTCTGGGTAAATCTAATTCATAGTCAAGTGTAAAATCCATCTGTTCTAATTAGGTGATAGTATTTGACTCTCTCTGTTTCTCATCCTTTTCTATTCAGTCCTGTGCAAGATGGAATAGAAACCTTAACTCTAGATGGTGGAGACCAGAAAACTGAATAGGTGTTAGAGAAATCAAGCAGGTCTTTTAAAACAACTGATTTTCCTTCCATCAGACAAAATCCGATGCAACGGACACCCATAAAATGAATACCTGAGAAGCTGGTCTGGAGTGCAGCAAGCACAATGAATAAAAGAACACTTTTAAATTAATCTATTTTCAGCAAATCTGCCCAAAATACATTTAATACAATGCGATAGACTGCTCAAACAAATATCACTCATTCAGGAGGACTGCTAAAGTATTTGGTGCAATGTGGATACATATTTAACAGATTTATATTTAGGTGTAATAAACCTTTAGAGGTTCAACATGCTTAAGGCTTCAAAACCATGACATAAGACTACTAACTACTAATAGGGTCTTTATTGATGTCTTTTCCAGTGCAGAAGGAAAACTGTAGTACATTGATATTGACTTTCACAGCTCTGACTATTCTTTCTACGTGTTAGTTCTTGTTTCGAGGGGATTTCTGACTTCAATGTATTTCTTGTGCAAAGCCAGTAGAACTGTCACCAAAGAGACTTTGGGTAGTAAAAAGGTTATTTAAAAAAGAAACCAAAACTCTATTAAAAAAATCATTTTTCCTCTTTTTCCTTTCTGAATGAAATTGTTTGGGATAAAAACATGATTCTAGTGTGAATGAGACCTCTGGAACATTATTGAGTTAACTAATTCTATAAAATTTTTAAATTACAAGCTCCCAAGTTCCTCTGGAATGTCCAAAATATCAGTCAACAATCAATACCACAGATAGCATTCCTTCCTCTGTGTATATCTTGTCTGAAGAAAGTTCTTGAAAATAGAGAATCTCTGAACAGGAGCACTCTCCGACTTTCAGGAGAATAAAATTCTGACCCTTTCCTGGAAACCTCTCATTGCAGTTATTTGTAAGGCAAATTACTCAAATGATATCATGTTGAGTCAGCTGACCTCTGCTGTCAAAAAGGAATGAAAAAGAAAAACAGTATCTTAATTAGTAAGGCCTCAAATCATAAATTCATAAATAGATGGCAGTCACTCAGATGCTGATTAGGGAATCAGACACTTAATCAGTGAATTAATGTAATTGGCTTCATTCAGTTGTCATTCTTACACAATTTCTGTCATATATTTGCACAAACATTCAGGTATGAAGCATATTGCATGATGTATTTTGGAAATCCCAGGGGTATGGATAACTGTAGCATTATTAGAGATTGCAAATGTCTTTCATATTCACATTTATCATTCTTTCTCCTAAACTTAGCACAATTAAAGGATGCAGCAATCTTCAAATAGCACTTGTTTCCTGCACAAAACTTCATATTCTGAAAAAAAATTACAAATCTGATTTAGAGCAGAATTAAAATCTGAAATATTTTCACAAGAAGGAATTTCCTGGAAAAAGAATGAAGTAATAAATATTTCCTGGTTGATAAAAGTTTTCCATAGCAAATGAAAATGGCAAAGCCACTTCATATGGAAAGTCATAGAATTCTGATGTATTTTTTTCCCTCTGAAAAAAAAAATATTGATTTTTAAAATAGAAGAATTCTCTTTCACATAGTCACTTCCTCAGAAAATCCTTGCTCAGCCCATCAAGAAGCTATCCAGATTCTCTAAAATGTTCATGTATAACACATGAAAAAGTGCCAGAAAGTATTTTGTCTGTTTCATTGTAAGATAAGATGTGTTACTCTCTCTTTGTAGTGGCTAGAAGTACATTCTTTTCATAGAAGGGAAATGCAATGGGAAAGAGAATTCCCAGTAAAACAACTTCAGGAACTACTAATACCATGAGGCAATGTTTCCTAGATGTGCTGACATAAAATGTTGTAGAAATGTGAAATTTCCAATTTCAGCAATATCAGGACTTTTTCCCCTTAAAAATGCTGACATTTCAGCAAAATACACATGATGTTTTTAGTGTGTTTGCATTTCACTTGGAAAATAAAATGAGTAGGATGAGTGTTTCCAGACAAATTCTGTTAAGGAGGGGAAATGACTGGCAGAAGTTCAATTCTAAGACCATTTTCTTGCCACCTTGGGACACACATCTACCACTACAGAAGCAGACACTCTCCAGATCCGAGCTGGGACAGCAGAAAAAGCTCATCACGGTGAAAATAGTCTGATTTTGCTTCCAAAGAGAGAAAACAGAGATTCACCAAGCTATATACCACCTGTAAGGGCTTTACAGGTCACACTTCAAATATATTCGACGAGAGAAGTGTTGATTTTCTTTTTGCTTCCAAAAATCTCCTTATTAAAACTAGCTCAGTTTGTGGGATTTATTGTACCTATACTGATTGACAGAGCCTACATAAAGCTACTTGTGTGTTGTGAGGCTGTTGGATATGCTATTATATGACAGTATGAAGAAGATATCACCTGTGCAATATATTTCTTCACCCAGATGATAGCATTTCATTTTTCCCTATCTGGAGACAGAACAAATACACCAAGGATCTTAGGAAACAACTCCATGAGATAAGATATAAGGGAGCTTTTGCCAGCTTAAGCCAATAGAAGGTGCAGTGCAGTGAGATTTTCCAGCTGGAAGTTGCTCTTTCTGCCTCTTCCATGTGCACTCCTGGCCAATGTGTGAATTTGTCATCAGGCTCTAACAAATTGCTGCTTGTTTTGCAGACTGCCTATGTCATCCCCAGCAGGAGAGAGCAGAGTGCAGAGCAAGAGGCATTGCAGCTGGCTCAGCAGTCCCCACTGACAGACAAGAGCCAACTGCTGGGATTTAGCATCCCCTGCTCCCCACACAGGCTAATCCTGCAGCATAAACTTGCAGCCAGTTCTCTTCACATTATTTTGCCATATATGTGCTTTGTAACCCTGGCTTTGGGAGAGATTCCTTGTTTATGGCCACAATTGCTCAGTCCTAGCAGAGGACCAGGCAGCATACCCAGAAGGAACCCAAGACTCCTAAAACCATCTCAGTTAAAATCACCCTGGATGCAACAGAGCTATGCTCCTGTCCTGACACATACACAACCAATGCCAATTATTCATTTCTTTATAAGGCAGTATTAAGAGATTGTGTTACACAGGTTGTCATTCTTTCAATTTCTTAGACTACAATGGGAGAAATCTCCACAGAGCAGCAAATGATGATAGATGAATGACCTAAACCAGGAGAGTTCTATGTTGTTTCAAGAAGATCACTGGAAGGGCTTTTCCTAGTTTTAAGAGCATAGCTGTTTGGGGGTTTTTTTCTTTCTCAAGAAATGTATAAATATTTGTAATTTATACATTTCTGGGGCATCACCACAGAAAGGAATTTTTTCTGCCCTCTGCTGCTTGCCACTCATATGTCAGTAGTCAGCAGTCTTCTCCTCTCATCCAGCTCAGTACACATATTTACCTAACGAGTCCACCCATTTTTTCAGCTGAAGGAAAACTTTATCATGGAGGAGTGGAGATAAAAGGACTCATAAACAGGCTATTCCTTTCTCTTTTTAAAATCCCTCTTCTTCTATTTCACCCAGGTGATCTATGATGTCCCTGTCCAGTCAATAACAACCAGATCTCAATGCCCCATTTGGTCTAAATATCACCAGATCATATCTGACTCAAGAATGAAGTAGATGCTGCTTTACAAACTCTTCCCCCATCAGAACTGCAGAGCAAGCACTTACACAACAAGGACATAGGTGGAAACACTCTGAAGGCAGTCTCATTAAAATCAACTTTTTTCCTTAGTACTTTAGAAGATCCTAAGTTCACTGGAAAAACAAAAGTTTCCTTGTGCTCAGTATAGGCTGCAGTTAGAGGATGGCCCCATAAACACAAATATGCCTTTACCAACTCTGACTATCAATAAAAAAAGCTAGAAGACATAATTTTCTGCTGCAAAATAGAATGCAAAAATCCATTGCCTTTGACATTAACTTTTTTAGCAGACACAATGATGTGGCACATTATTGCAGTTGTTTCCATAGTGGTCGTGGAAAGAAAGAATTAACTTTGTAAAATGAAATTGAAATCTTGCATATATCCCTGAAAACAGCTCTCCTTTCTCTCAAGGTGCATTTCTGCCTTCTCTCCCCAGCCCTCAGAATGGAGAGGATGCCTCACCTTGGATTTATATCACCAGACAGTGAAGCTGTACAGTAGAGATGGGAATTCTGAATCTCAGCTCTCTAATAACTTTCTGCAAAATGTATCTGTAGGCTAACTCAATGGCATATTTTGAGAAAAATTTTCTTAGAATGCTAATAACTTTCTTCAAAATGTATCTGTAGGCCAACTCAATGCCATATTTTGAGAAAAATTTTCTTAGAATTCTTTGTCCTGAAAGATTTCCAGGCAGACATAAGAAGAATTGAAGAAATCTTATCTGAGCAGCTAAAATTACCTTCAAGAAAGTACAAGGTCCATTAGCATCTTTCTTCTGGCTATCCACCAGCACCTGCAACTCCCTTGAGTTGGTATTCATTGCTACTAGAGAACTGAGCAGCAACTGGATCCAGCTGGGTAGATGTTCTGTACAGGAGTAGCATGCATTTTATGAGCAAAGAGTGGTCAAAACACGATGCATAACTTGTCTGCTCCTCAATGAATTCAGACTGCTGCCATCAGTTTTACTCTCTTGTATCCCACTCTGGAGGAAGGGAGAAGTAAAACATCAGGCTGCCAGGTAAATAACTGCTGAAACTCACAGAAGTGTAACCATGTTCTGTCATTTGCCTTTAGCATGGCTGTCTTTCTGTCTTAGTCTTCACCTTTTGGGGTTTTTTCTATCATTGCAAGCAGTCAGAACTTGCCTTGGGACATGATAAGTTCCAAGTCTCTGGGCTTTAAGGGACAGAAGGAGCAGAGAGGCAGAATTTAGGTCACTGGCTACTGTTGACTAAATCTTCCCATTGAAATCCAGAGGGACTTTGGACATAAGACTGAAGGTGAGAGGGAATAAAAATTACATATGAATCTATACTATGTGGGTTAAGAGGTAGGATTATGCCCAGATGAGAGTTTGCATATTGACCAGCTGCCCTGGCAGTCAAAGGACACTGCTGCAGCCAGCAGGGTGAACTCCTTTGTATGCAGGGGAGAGAAGAGGGCTTCAAAATAATTTCCTTTAAACCCAGACCATCCTTCTGCCTTGGTCAGGTGAAAGACAGAAAGAATCTGGATACTCTCCCTTACCCATTAGATTTTCTCCTAATGCACTAGGTCATCTTGTTTCCATCTTCCATTTTACAGATACTCCAAATGAAGGAGAAAGATTTCTGCCTGAAGACTCCTTCCTGAGTTATACAAAATTAATTATTATTTTATTCACAAAAAAATGTTAACTCTTGACAGGAAAAAAAGAAACAAGATATATCAGCTATCCAGAAAATGTAATGTATGGTCTTCATGGCTCTTGAAATTAATTAAAAATCCAGACAGCACATTATGGTTTGGGTCATTTAAAATCTGTGCCATTTTTGCTCTCAGCTGTGTACCCTGCCCTGAATTCACAGCTGCTGTCATGGCTCTTTGTTCTTAAATCTCTGTGAAGCATTGCAAAGATGGAAGCTGCTCTACTTCTTCACCCTCACTGCTTTCAGGTTTACTCTCCTTCACCCTCTATCACTTTTCTTTGGGTTTTTTTAATCCACTATTCCTTGCTTTCCCTTTCAGCTGTTCACCCCTTCCCAGCCACTTTCAGCCCTGTCCACTGGCCTCTGTTCCTCCCAGCTCTTCATATTTACATTTTCTCTGTTCTGCTTCATGTATCTCACCTGTGTTTTCTTGCTCCACAACAGCAGTTTTACCTGATGCATTTGAGCATTATCTAACACTGAATTATATTTCACACTGAGAGTAGCATGAGGTCATATCTCACAGAAACCCTAAGAGATGTACTATACATACAGGTTTGAACTGTGCATGAGCACTTTTGTTCTATTGTACCATATACAGAAATAAGCTAAAAAAAGGAGTCATTATAGAGTGCTCATTGAATTCAGATGTTTTTCCACTGGCTACTACAGGAACCAGATTTGACCCTAAAAGAAAATAATTCATGGCAATGTTATTGTGTATTTTGCAGGGAAACTGCTTTTTCAAAGAATGGTCATTCATCAGAATTTTTCTGCAGCAACACTGAATATTGAAAACACTGAAAAGTGGACATTTCTAAGGTGAAAAAGGGAAAAACCTTCATAGATTGTTGTTTAAGACAACTGCCCTCTCATTTCCCTTATCCAGACTCAGCTCTTGCCTGGCTGCTTAAAAGAAGTCACCTGCATCCTCATATTCACCATATCAGGAGGAGCTTGAAACTTCATTCCCCACCTTCATTTCTGCTATGGCCAGGTAAAAGATCTCTTCTCAAGCTTGAAAGAACACTCACTTCAGGTGGCTGCAGGAAGGGTGAAAAAAAGAAAAGGGACAGATAATTTGTGTCTGTATTTGGGAATATTTCAGAAGCAAATACAGCAGAAACTCCTGTACTGGTATCTCCTGAACTGCCAGTGTGGCTGAAGCTGCAGGATATTCAACACTTGCTCAAATTTTGAGCTGCTCCTGCTTATGGTTTCAAACCAGAAGCTTATATATGGTCATATCTTTGTCATGAGAGGAAATACTCTCAAGACGTATGTTCCTTCCGTTCTCTGATTTGTCTTGGCAGGAATACTAAAACCACCTCATTATAAATATTTTTCTTATTCACATTTTCCCTTGAAAGCATATCTTTGGAGTTTTGTCTATCATAGGAATGGGTGCATGCAAGCTAATGGCATTTCTTGCTGGCTAGAAGAATATGACAAAACAAAATAATCTTCTCTAACGACTAAACTGCCTGAGCTTGTAGTATTGCCTGATTGTAGTACTGCCAGGAGCACAACTGGTTTTTAAAGATACTTTTTCTCCTCTTTTAAATGGAGTGCTATGGCAGAGGTCAGAACAATCAGCCCAAAGGAAGAAGTTGTCTGTTTAACCTCCCATCATGAAAGCACAGTATTTTTTAACCCTGCCCTTAGAGGATCCCCTCTAGATACAGGGTGTCATTTCAGTCTCTGTGCTCATTAACTCCATGACCTTTCTGCTGAGACAATACTTTGGGTGTAGTTACTCTAGTAACACACAAGCATGGATCAAACTCCTCCTCCACTTCTCCAGCTTCAGATGAACTATAGTAAGTTGCTCTTCCTCAGTGGTAAGATAAAATGGCATTGGCAAGACATATAAGGCTATTTAACTGAATAAATTCTGGTGCCATGAGAATGGCCCATGAAGAGCTGCACCACTCCAGTGCTCCCTGGTCTCAGGGAGAAAGGACTGTGCTACTCAACAGTGGAGTCAGGTTGAAAAGCAAAGTTGTCTGTTGAAGCTGAGGGCACTCAAGGTATTTATTTCTGCAACTCACCTCTAAATGCAAGCTCCAGCTCAAGGTTTGAAAATGTCATGAAATACTGCCTGAGAAGATCCACTGGTTAAAATTTACACATTTTTCACTGACAAATGTTCTCTCAATCCTATCCAGACAAGATTTTTGCTGTCCATTTGCACATTTTTTAACTGACAAATGTCCTCTCAATCCTATCCAGACAAGATTTTTGCTGTCCATTTGTCCTCCCTGATCAAATGGGAAGGTGCGTTGTGGAGTCTTCTGTTCAGGAAAGACAAAAACCATGACCAGAAAATGATGTCATTTCCCATCCTCATAGTAAAAATCTGCAAATGACATTCTCTGCATTATCTGAAAAAGGTTATGCTCATTTTTTTTATGACTGACATTTGACCAATGACTTTGTTCTGCCAATTCCAATTCTCTTTATTCAGCAAGAAGATACACTTAGAATTTTCATTTCCCAAGAATACATTGGGGGAGGGGGGAAGCATTTTTGAATGGAAATATTTGTGAACATATTGCTTATTTTTTATTATAAAAAGCAAAGAACAACATTCTTGACCTCATTTTAAATTAACCTGGTGTTACTTTGGGGAGAAACAGTCTGAGCTTCCAGTTCATTGTATGACATTGATGATGGCATCAGTGGCAGAGTTTGTGAGGAGTTGTAATCCTCTGTTTCAATGTTAAATCCATTCTCAATGAGTCAATTAAATGCTTTTGATGTATATTGATCTCACATATTCATGCCAGATCACCCAAAGTTAAATAAGTTGCTACAATACTGTAAGCACATGAATGTGGGTTTGGAGCAAAAAACATGCCCCGGACTGCAGAAATTTTTCTTATCCTAATTCAGCATTTTTGATGGGTGACATGTTCAATATTCCATTTACTGAAATCAATTTTGGAAACTAAATTTTCCAAAAATTTCAGTGTGGTCAGAATTTCATGATTCAAATCCATTCTGATATTAACTGACCGTGAGAGATAGTCATACCATTAAAATATTATGTCAATTCATATAAAATTATTGACAAATTATCAAAAAGCAAGGAATGGCACAGAGGTTCTGAGGTGACTATATCATAAACATCCCAATATAATAATTCTTGCAAAACTTTACAAAGCAATTGTCCAAAAGTACCATATGTTCTCTATATTTCTTTCCCAAAAAAACTACTGGGAAATGGTGACACTGCCCTTGATTCATGCACTGTGGTTCAAATTTTACACGACTAGATGAAAACTTTAAACTTGAAACTTTATTTTATACTAGCAATGATTTTGGCAAAAGACATGATTCTTATAGTTCTGATCAAGACTTCTGCTGCTGTTAGAGACTCATCATTTCTGAATAGGCACATGTGTTATGCTATGCAAAAATAGCCTTGATTTTTACTCCAGATAGAAGGAGTTAAACCAGGACAAAAATGTACTCTCTGAACCTGATAAGTATTTTTGGAGACAGTACTTTGGAAAGGCAAAAACTTGCTTGGTTTTTGTTTAAGCTAAAACCAGTATTGTACTGACATGTCTGGATTAGGTTTTCAATGCATTTTTCCAACCTGTTGGACACCTTCCAAAAATTATAAAGACACCACTGACAGAAGTAAAGAGAATGTTACTTTTGTGCACAAGTTTCTCCCCAGGGGTTTATATAGAGAGTCCGTACACATTTTTGTGTAAAGACACAGGACAACTTTACTACAACAGAGAGGAGCAGTAAAAACAACAACAAAAAAAATTTATTCTCATTTTTATCATTCCTGGCAGTTTTTACAACAGACAGCCCAGGTCCCTGAACTGTGTAAGACTTTTCTGTGGCTCAGAGTTTCCACACCCAAGGAAATCTGGGAAATGAAATCCACTACTTCTGTCAAAGTGGTCTAACAGGATGGGCCACCTCTTCTAGCACATGCTGTGTTCCTGCACACAAAATTATAGAAAGAGAGGATCTGGGGTGGATTACTTTTTCCA
Source organism: Acanthisitta chloris (assembly GCF_000695815.1). Taxonomy (NCBI): domain Eukaryota; kingdom Metazoa; phylum Chordata; class Aves; order Passeriformes; family Acanthisittidae; genus Acanthisitta; species Acanthisitta chloris. The sequence goes on from NW_008658851.1 coordinate 95,888, forward strand.
GAAACAAAATAAATTTCTCTTCCTGATGAGTTTAACTGAAAGACTAGTTTAGCATGTGGTGCTGTTTGGTGGGGTTTGGGGTTTTTTAAATTGCTAGTTGTCATTTTGGGGGGGGAGTTCAGATTGAAGATTCTTTTCCAATCTGTTAACTCTGGATCGTTGTTATTCAGTTCCACTGACAAAACAGCTTCATGTCTGAGGATAGGTGCTGGGAGATAACTGCAGCTTCACAAAAAGCAGAATCCTCTGAGTCAATCATTGTTCCAGAAGCAACAAGCTCACTGATTCTCATTGTTGTCACACAGTATTTCTGCAGCATCTTCTTCACTCTTCAAATAAGCCTGTCATCTACTCTATAAGAACTGAGGAAATATATTCTGTCCCTGGAATGAGAAAAATCCAGAAAAAATAGTCTGTCCATTGCAATTATTATTTCTGATCTGATCTGCAGGCATTTCTAATCTATTCCTTGTGGGTCTAACGGAAAGTTAGAGTATCACTGAGTATGGAAGCTCAAACCACTGCCTTGTTGTGCAGCTCAGGAGTGAGGAGTTCAATAACGAGATAAAATATGTATCTATTAGAAAATAGTATCTTTCTGAAAACAGAGCTGTTTCTGTAACAGATCGTGCTGGTTTGAGCTGGAGTAGAGTTAAGTTTCTTCACAGAGGCTAGGATGGGGCTATGTTTGGGTTTTGTGCAGAACACAGAGTTGATAATGCAGAGATGTTTTTGTTCTTGCTGAGCAGAGCTCACACAGAGCCAAGGCCTTTGCTGCTTTCCATCCTGCCACACTGGCAAGGGAGTTGGGGATGCATGGGAGATTGGGAGGAGACACAGCTGGGACAGGTGACCCAAACTGACCCAAGGGATATTCCATACCATAGCACATCATGCTCAGTGTATAAGGTGGGAGGAAGAAGGAGGAAGGGGGGACATCTGGAGTGATGGTGTTTGTCTTCCCAAGGAACCGTTACGCGTGATGGGCCCTGCTCTCCTGGAGATGCTGAACACCTCCTGTCTGTGGGAAGCAGTGAATTCATTCCTTGTTTTGCTTTGCTTGTGTGTGCAGCTTTTGCTTTCTCTATTAAACTGTCTTTATCTCAACCCATGAGTTTTTGTAGCTTTTACCCTTCTGATTCTCTCCCCCATCCCGTTGGTGGGGAGTGAGTGAGAGGCTGTTGGTTCTTGGCTGCTGCTGGGGTTAAACCACGACACAGATCAGAAGATTCAGTCTCCTTTTCCACTGACTAATCATACCGACAGAATTTTGCCTGGTCCCTACCATTAAGCACCATCATTCCATTTCAGCCTCAATGCTTCATACCTCCACAGTGCCTAAGGAATGATGTCGTAGACTTACTCCAATGACTTTCCTTCCAAGAGCCACAGACAATAAGAACTGTCATCTGGGAATTTGGACCCCTCACACAGTAACCCTGGAGGAGATACAAAGGAGTCCAAGGCCTTCAGTTACTACATCCCTTCAAATCATATTAAAAGAAAAATCTTTCTACGTTTTATGGTTATGTCATATTTTAACACCTCACACTTTGTTCTCAAATCCTAGATCTCATCCACAGCTGAAAACTGATTTGTCAGGTCAAGCTTTTAAAAGTTGGGTTATAAAACAAGTAGGTCTAGAAGGAAGGGAATGTGCATAGCTAAATAAAATCAATTTAATTTGTACTTAAAATCTGACGATTCCAGGATTTACCCAAAATTCCTAAGTGATCCCTTTCAATTGGCTCAAATAATCTTTGGATATGTCTACTTACAAAATTTATTAAGGCGAGTTTCATTACCACATTTTCCAGTTTTCCTGCAAAGAGGAAACATACAGAAGTGAATTACTTCTGACTCAAATCTTCACCAACACTGTCTATCTTTTGGTGGCCTATGAATGCAATCTCAATATTACATCTGTGTTCTCAAGTTCTGCCTGAATTCAGAAACTTGTAACTCCACAATCTTCTAAATCATCAAGAATTAGGTAATTCTTATTTTTCAAAACAAACTCTACTAGAGTTCTCTGCATAACACAAAGAAATGCACTAATTGATGTGACTGAAAATTCTCTACTTAGCAAAAGGAGAGATGATGTAGTCCAGAAAATAAAAGAAAAAAAATCAGGGATGCCTGGATATTATGGTATTTTGATTCCAGCTACCAAACCACTGAGATCACAGAGATCTTCTGGATTCATAGCAATCATCAGCTTTGGAAAGCATTTGACTTTTCTCACAGTGATGCTAATCCCTTTCCCTGAGGATTAGAGTTCCCTAGCTGCAGTGTGATTCTTAATTGCAGCAAATTGAACCCTCCAATCATTTCCCTGCACCTGATAAGCATCTTGCATGTAATATACTTGCAATAGAGCACTCCTCATATGTGAGGCAATGCTTGAAAATTTTGATTCATGTTTTATTTCTCCTTTAGAAGACAACCTTCATTAACAATTGCTATGTTTGTGAAGGAGAAAACAAAAATAAGCAACAATGTCTGAATCAATTATCAAGAAAGTGCATGAGTAAATTGGTGAGTTTCTTTTGTATTTATCACCATGATTGCATGACAAGGTATGCACTAGATATGCAAATAATCAATACCAGTAATTTCATTAAAGCATTTGTAAGGTCTTTAGAAGAGCTTAAAAACTGGACCAAATTCAGGCAAGAAAGAAAATTGCCCAATTTCAAGGATTTTTACAGGTAATTCATGCATGGGAGGAAAGAAGTCTCCCCTACAACTTGATTAAAACATTCAAGGAGAATCCTCATTCTTAGAACTAATTGCTATTTTTGTCAGAAATGTAAGCATTTGTCATGGCACATCATAAATTACTGATAAAGTATCACTAGTGAACACTTGTAAGTGAGATAAATGCAGGAAGTATTTATACTGCTTCCAGACCAATTAACACTCTGCCACCCTTCACCACCCAAGTTTGCTGGTGTTTGAGTTATTGATAAACTGAAGCTGCTTGTCTTTAAATAATCTTTGCTGTTGTGGAGTATTATTATCCTAGAAACACTGCAGAATTCCAAATCCAAGTCAGTTGTGAAATTCTCTCCCAGCTCCATCAATAGGGGCCCTTGTTGATTTCTCAAGTATTCCAGCAACCAGTGCCTGCTGTTCCTCTATGGAAAGATGCAACTGTTGTGGTTTAACCCCAGCAG
>NW_008658852.1:0-13342 GCF_000695815.1 Acanthisitta chloris
TCCCTCTTATTTGGCTTTAGATCTGTTGAGAGTGTGGCAATTAAGATTATATCCCAGAGAAATGGAGGGATTCAAAATTCTCAGCCCTCAAATCTCATGCACTGTCTGTTAGTTTCCCATGTGCAAACAATATCTGGTATGTTCTTCCATCCCAACCATGTGGATTCCAGATAGTATTTACAGCGAAGAATATGTGTAAGAGGGTAGGGTTGGCAAGGAATAGAGCATATTTATTTAAACTCTAGCCTATTTTCATTTCCAGGATTTTGTCTATGTGCTTTACTGAGCTTCTGCTCAGATATTAGATTGCTCTCTTTAAATCTTATATCCTGCTTTGGCTTTGAAGGCATTTCAAAGCTGGCAGCTTGAATGTGGCACAGCCATGTGGGTATATTTTAAAGTGTTAGATCTAATACTAAGATTTTCAGTGCTGGAAAAGAAATGTAATTTGCTTTGAGGGCTGGACTTATTATTGAGAAACATTATTGTAATCCAAAGTTTTCATTAAATCTCTCCCTCCTCCTCTTTCCTTCTATTGTTCCCTCTCTTTCTCTCACTCTCCCATACACATGAAGTCATAGACACTTACTTATACTCACAGGCACACTTGTACCTTGTTCTTTTTCTCTCCCAGTCCCTCTTATGCCAGAAAAAGCAGTGAGCCTGGTGATTTAGAGGGAAGGGAAAACGTGAATTAAATATGTCACTACAATGAAGATAGAAATTCTGAAATCTTCTATATGTTATTTCATTTTTTGCTAGCTTTCTAAAAGAATAAGACCCATTTTGCTGTTAAATATACACCAGGTTGTGTTAAAATACAACATGGCCAATTGGACTGTTTTTTTTCTGATCCTATAATCTCAATGCATGGAATTTTGCATTTTGCATAAAACAAGATATTGATTGAGCATGCTGTGCCACACCATTACACTGTCAGAAAATTATCATCACAGAGTTATAGAATCAATGAGGTTCAAAAAGACCTCAAAGATCCTTGACTCCAACCCTACTATGCTTACTAGATCATGGCACTTAGTGTCACATTGAATCTAGTCTTGAAAACCTCCAGGGATTGTGAATCCACCAACTCCCTGGGCAGCCCATTCCAATGCCTAACCACTCTCTCTGTAAAAAATCGCCTCCTAATATCCAGCCTAAACCTCCCCTGGCAAAGCTTGAGTCTGTGCCCTCTTGTCCTACGGCTGGTTGCCTGCGAGAACTGACCAACCCCCACCTGACTGCAACCTTCTTTCAAGTAGTTGTAGAGGGTGATAAGGTCTCCCCTGACCCTCCTCTCCCCCAGGCTAAACAATCCCAACACCACCAGCCTCTCCTCATAGCACTTGTGCTTGAGTCCCTTCACCAGCCTCATTGCTCTTCTCTGGACCTGCTCCAGCACTTAAATATCCTTCCTGAACTGAGGGGCCCAGAACTGTACACAGTATTCTCGGTTTGGCCTCACCAGCACCGAGCACAGGGTTCAGAATCACCTCCCTGGTCCTGTTTACCATGCTCTTCCTGCTCGAGGCCAGGATGCCATTGGCCTTCTTGACCACCAGAGCATACTGCTGGCTCATGTTCAACTTTCTGACTATCCAGCCTTCTAGGTCCCTTTCTGCCTGGTTGCTTTCCAGCCACTCTGTCCCCAGCATGTAGCGAAGCATGGGATTGTTAGATGAAATATTAGTTTACAATGCTCATGGAAGATGAAGGGTGAGAGGGAGAAAAAGATATAGAAAAATTTCCCAGTAGTCAAAATAATCTGTTTTTCAGATTCCTCATTCTGCAGTTTGTCCTTTCATGTACAATTTTAGGACCCTAAAAGAAAAACTAGATTAAAAAGAAATCTTGCAAATTTCCACATCCATACTTAGAGAACCCACAGTTCAACACTTCCTCAAAGTAGTTACTAAATCCACTGGCATGACATTCACTCAGGTCTGTCTTGTAATCATGGCCTGTGTCTATGTTAAAGAATAAGATCTTTACCACATCTGCCTCTTGACACCCTGGACCCCGAACTATGAACCTCCATTGCAATGTTATTGATGAACAGCTGGTGGCAGGAGGACCATGCTTTACAAATTATTATGTAAGTATTTTTGCTTCAGATGAGTTTGAATGTCATGTCAACAACTCTGGAGTGGACCATACTGATGAGGCAAAGATCACTAACCTCATAGTTCCCTGTCCAATGTGTGATATAGGAATATGCATCATAGAATCAAAGACTCATATAATAATTTGAGTTGGGAGGGACTTCTATAAATCATTTAGTCCAATTCACCTGTAATGAGCATTCATATACACATGTACATATATAGAGAGATATATGCCCTCATTATCCCTTGGTTTTCTAACACTAAGTTAGCACACTCCTTTTCAGTATGTTGTTTGGTACAAAGTTGGTCCTTTAGCCTTTTATCATGGAGAAAATCCAGACAAGTTAAAATGCCATTCCTTGGTTTAATACCTTTTTGACCGACAAGAAAAAAATTTTACCCTTTCACTAATCATAGAATCATCAAGGTTGGAAGAGACCTTTAAGATCATCAAGTCAAACTGTCAACACATGACTACCACTGCAATCTCCACACCTCTAAACAGCACTAGATCTGGACACCTATTAAACGCCTTCAGGGATGGTGACTCCACCACCTTCTTGGGCAACCTATTGCACTGCCTGACTAAATTAACAGTGAAATTTTTTTCTAATATCTAATCTAAACCTTCCCTGTTTCAGCTTAAGGCCATTTCCTCTAGTCCACTCACAACAGGCATGGCAGAAGAGACCAACTCCCACTTCACTCCAACTTCCTTTAAGCTAATTGCAGAGAGTGATGAGGTCACCCCTGAGCCACCTCTTCTTGATGTTAAGCAAACCCAACTCCCTCAGCCATTCCTCATAAGATGTGTTCTAGACCTTTCACAAACCTTGTAGCCCTTTGGTGAACATGCTTCAGCACCTCAATGTCCTTTTCAAAGTGAGGCACTCCAAACTGAACACAGTACTCAAGGTGTGGCCTTGAGTGTGAAGTACAGGGGGATGATCACTTCCCTAGTCCTGTCGGCCACATTGTTCTTGATACAGGCCAGGATGTCATTAGCCTTCTTGGCTACCTGGTCACACTCTCGGTTCATATTGAGCTGCTGTCAACCAGCATGCCCAAGTTCATTTTGGTCAAACAACTCTGAAACAACTCCTCCCTCAGCCTGTAGCATTGCATGGAGTTGCTGTGACCCAAGTGTGACCCAGGTGTGACCCAGCACTTATCCTTATTGCACGTCATGTTCCTTAGCCCTTAGCTCATTAGCCCATTGATCAACTCTGTCCAGATCTCTGTGTAGAGCCTTCCTATCCTTGAATAGATCAACACTCCCACCTCCCACCCATTTTAGTGTTGTATGCAAGTTTACTGAGAATAAACTCAATCTCCAAATCCAGATATTCAATAAAGATATTGAACAGGACCAGCCCCAATACTGAGCCCTGGGGAACACTGCTAGCAACCTGCTGCCAACTGGATGCATCTCCATTAACCATAACTCTGTGGGCCCATCTATCCTGCCAGTTTTCTACCCATCAAAATGTCTACCCATCCTAGCCACAAGCTAGCCACAAGCAGCCAACTTTTCTAGAAGGATGATGCGGGAGATGGTGTCAAACACTTTACTGAAGTCCAAATTGACTACATCCACAACCTTTCCCTTACCTATTAAGTGGATCACTTTGTCATAGAAGGAGATCAAGTTGGTTAAGCAGGGCCTTCCTTTCATAAATCTATGTTGGCTGGTTTCAGTCCTCTGGCTGTCCTGCATGTGCTATGTAATGGCATTCAGGATGATCTGGAGTGTGATCATTGCACATCTGTAGTGAATTAACCCAGTGACTACTGAATCCCTAAGAAAGCAAAGAGAAACATCCATCCTGAGAACATGACTGCTTCACCAGCATTGCTCTTGCTTTACTTTCAACAAATGACTGTATGTACAGTTGTAGGACTGAGGCTGGATATCATAGTTGTTTGAGGTAATCACTCATATAAATTAATACATAAACACTTTTCCAAACTGGAGGAATACAGTAAATGCCCTGAAGACTTCCTTTCTGTAGAAGTTATTTCAATTCTTCGTAGTATGATTGTAATAAAGTAATCACACTGAGAGACCTTGTTCCTTTATTTTATTGTCTGGCTTTTCTTATTAAAACAAAACAAAACAAACCAACAACAACAAAACCAACAAAACAACCCCCCCAAAAAAACAACAAACAAAAAAAAACTCAAACAAAGAAAAAAAAAAACCCAAAGCTGAATGATTTAATTGTGTCTTAAGGCTTCAAAATTGTAATACTTGTTTGATCCATTACTACTTATTATTAATCATACAATTACCACTCATAAATCAAATTCATATTTTGAAGCTATGGAAACAGGATTTTTTTCAATTGTAAATTTTATTCTTAGACAAAAGAAGAAGCACTGAAAAGAAAGCCTTAAATGAGTCTGTCTGTAGATAATAGTAGCAAGAAAAACATCTTATTAGCAGCATCTATCTTGGCAAAGTTTAATAAGAAATTCAGTGTCCATGGATGCTGACAGTTTATAGTTGGGTAATTAGAAAAGAAATTATAATTTATATGTATTTCAAATTGTCATCAGGTATCTTCTTGAATGATGAGCGCATTTTAGTGCTTATTCCCAGAAAGAAATGTATTTGCCTTCCAAGGATATGAAAATTAACAAAGAAACCTGGAAGATAAAGTTGTATTGTGTTTTCAATATTTTTTGCTTATACATTCTCTCTCTCTCCTTATGTGCATACACATACCTCTGTATTCACAGACACAAATTCATTCTATATACTTATACATCCATATGTGTATGTGCACACATTTATATATATATGCATTTAGATACAGATGGAGGGAGTAAATCTGGATCAACAATAAATATTAGAGTCTGAGTATTGGTCAGAATGAAGCTCCTGTATAATTACATTTCTCGTTTCTATCTCCATGTGTGTATTTGTGTACATTGATGTGTGCACATGTGTACACAGATATGTATAAAGTAGAATCTGCATAGATCTGTCTTTGTTCACACTTGCTTACAGAGGAATTCGATGGGTCCTAGAGCAAAAAAAGCAGTAACTAATCCAGGGTCACACATGGGTGGTAAATAGGATTATCTTGAAAAATTTAAAAGATATTCTTTAGTTTTCATGCATACAAGAGCCTGTTCTTTGTTTTTAAATAAATACTCTCAGTTTTACATTGGTTTTCAACCTGCCCTTCTGATTCTGTCTACTTAGGGTCTTATGTGTGAAATTCAGCCAATGGTGTGACAAAATGTATCACATAAATCATTCTTCTGTTTAACCAAAAGCACCAACCATTCACATTTAGGCCAAATTCCTCATCCATTAAACTTAGGATACTTGTACCTGATAGACTTAGGATATTTTCCCATTTTGTCTATACCTATGTACACTAACAATATATCTGTTTCTGGTATTGATGGTACAATATTATTTGGATTTTAATGTATACACAACACTGTATAGAACTTATTTTTTAAAAATGGAAAAACTGAGTTATACACAAATTCCCAAACTCATCTGGAGATCTCTAACTGAAAGCTATATGTAAAATCTAAATTATGCAGTAATAGTATCAATCAAATTGCATCATTTTGCTTGAGGAAGATTTGGGTTTGCCACTCAGTCTTTTTACCAAGGCAAGTGCATTCTGACCTTGACTTTAAAACTACCATTAAGCAAATATTCCTAAGCTTTTGCAAAGATGTCTCTTTTAGAAGGTCTGGCACAAATATTTAGGCTTTTTTTGAAGGCTACAAATATAAACAAGGACATTTTCACATTTTGACAAACAGAGCTGAGATAAGAAAGGTTTGGAAACCGCTTTTGCACAAATGTGTTTTGTCTATTCCCATCCCTGTCCCATTTGAGAATAAGTAGGAAACAATGTTTCTTAACACTCAATTGTGTACTTAGTGGTGGCAGAAGTATGTGTCTTCTTTGGATTTATGCTGGGAAATGTCAAGATGAAAGTGTTTGTGACAGCTCTTATCTCTGCTCTGTTGGGCTTCACTTGTAGCAAAGCTGAAAGCCAACTTGCTTTTTCTTATTTTATAATTGTTTTTTCACAGCTCAGACTGGTCAACCATCACAACAAGCTTGCATGAACACATGGTGGATGTTACAAGTGAAATTGCAGCACTGGTTCAGATGTGGGATCCTTCTGCCTGTATTGCTTCTCTAAGAGTCATCACGAGAAACGGCCATGGAAGTGCAAAAGGAGGCAATAAGTGCAAACTAGCAATAAGATGCTGTATAATTAAACCGCACAGAATGTGCCAATATTTTGAGAAATATATGTGAATGTGGGTTGTCCTATATAAGGGTCCAAATCAGTCCCCAAGTTAGATTGTCCTTCACTGTCTTATCATTGACTGCTTCAGTGGTAACATATTCTGGAAGATGAAATCAATTAAACAAAATTAAAATGTCTTCAAAAATATTTCTGTCCAATGCAGTTGATACTGCACATCTTCTGCACACCCTAAAGAAGTGCATTACAAATAAATTCTTACCATGTAAATTCAGAGGTGCTAAGTTAAAATCTGTCTTCCAAAAGCAGAGCTGTGGTAATAATTCAGGAGTCCTGTACTGCCCCAGTCTGCTTGGTGGGTTTAGGGGAAGGTAATTTTAAATTATTCTGGGCAGTGCAAGGGCAAAAAACCTCAGTTCTCAGGAGGTTCAAAACCAAATAACTTTTACTTAGGAACTTTGGGTCACCTGTGTGGAATAAGACACTCCGAAAGAGAAAAATCAGTAAACTTCACAGCATTCAAACACTCTGTGTAAACTTTAACTCCGTATACCTTGAGAGAATAAAGCTCTTAGCCAGGCACTGATCACTGCACTTAGTGAGTACTTAAGGGGATCCTCCTCAACGTGGCATGTAACTTAATATTTTGCTAACAGGAAAGGAAGAAAGAAAGTGAGAAAAATAGATGAGAAAGAGAGGTAGATAGTCACCACCCATGGAACCAGTGTGGTCCCATCAGCTTCCAGTCCAGGGCAGTGGGATGCACCACATGGCGCTCATCTCACTGTCCTTTTGTCCATTCCCTTTGCCCAGAGTCTGTCCTAGTGTGAGGTCACACTTGTACCTGCTGTAGGTAGGTAGAACCAGGAGATTTGGCATCCATCTCAGGGCTTGCAGCAAGGCCATGTGGTTGACCTCCACCATTTCATGGATCACATCAGAGCCATGTGGTCACTGAGGCCATGACAGTGCAGACCTTCAGTTACCTGCTAATGCTCAAGGGAGTGGGGGGGGAGCAGTCACCACCCCACATATGCAGAGCTCAACCTGTTCCCCCTACCATTTTCCCAACCGGTTGTTTTGAGCCAGACAACTTTTCCTCCAGTCCCTGAGAAATCCAAAGCTGTATACCTGGCATGACTGCTTGTCTGCACATACAGAGATGTACGGCTGCAGCTTCTGGTGAATGTGAACTGAGAAAGGATGACATTCATGTTGATCTTTGTTGTCACCATGTATTGATTAAAGAAATAGCAGTAATTTCCACATCTAAAGGCTTTCTGTTCAAGGACTTTTGCAGGCTTTAATTTGTACCCTGTACAACAGCTCTGATAGTGCATATGTAATAACAAATCTAGATCAAGCACTGTCACTGTCATTGTTCTCTTCCTCTGTTTCTATCCCTTGTGCTTAATTTAAAGTGCCGTTCTACACCATTTACTCTGATTAAGCTGTATTTTGTCACAGAGATATTCATTTTAAGGTAACGTCCAGCATAGTTTTTACTGGAGGACACTGGACTTCTATTCTGAAGGGCTAAACTGGCTTCTCTGAGACAGAAACTTCATCTAGGATCTCTGTGCCCCTGAACCCTACTGGTAAAGCACAGCTATAACAGCTGCCTTCTGCTTTTGCATTGAAGTACTTATTTTAAGGTCTTACATTTATACTGTTTCTACATCTGCCTGAGAACACTGTGTGACACTGCAATATAGAAAATAAAAATAATACTGCAGAACTGAAGTCATTGTCTTTTCCTCAAGAGAGTTTTCAATGCAATGCATGGTAAAGTATTATGCAAAAAACTAACTCATATCTATAACATTATCATACGGGGGATGTTTCCAACATTGTTCTGTTCTTATGCAACAATAAAATAGGAGCTGATTTATTTCAGCACACTGGCTGGGACTTGTATCCCACTCATTGGTACCACTTCATCCCCCACAGCACATTACAGACTGGGAAATGAGAAGCTGGAAATTAGTGCGTCAGAAAGGTATGTGGGGGTCCTTGTCAATGGCAGGTTGAATATGAGTGAACAGTGTACCCCAGCAGCCAGGAGGGCCAACAGTGTGCTGGGGTGCATCAGCACCATCATTGACAAATGGTGGAGGTAGGTGATTGTCCCACTCTACTACATGCTGGTGTGGCAGCACTTAGAATATTGCATGCAGTTTTGGCTGCCACAATATATGAAAAATATTGAACTATTGGAGAGCATCCAAAGGAGAGCAATGAATATGGTGAAGGGCCTTGAGGACAAGTCATAGAAAGAGCAGTTGACCTGCTTGGTCTGTTCAGCCTCGAGGAGACTAAGAGGAGACTTCATTGTTGTATACCACTTCTGCATGAGGGAAAGTAGATGGGAAGGTGAGACAACCCAAGAAAATGCCCCAGAGTTGTACCAGGAGATGTACAAGTTATATATTAGAAAATGGTTCTTCACTCAGAGGGTGGTTGGGCACTGGAGTGGGTTCTCCATGGAAGTGGCTGCAGTACCAAGACTGGCAGATTTCAAGAAGAGTTTGAACACTCTCAGGCACGTGGCATGATTCTCGGGGGTGATGTGTGTAGGCCCAGGAGTTACACTAGATGATCCTCAAGGGTCCTTTCCAACTCTGAACACTCTGTGATTCTGTCATCCTGTGATATATGCACTGATTTCCTAGCTCCCTCCTCTCCATCTTTCCAAATTCTGGACAAAGATGTGATCATCTGTGACAGCAGCACAGTTTCATAGATCTTTTAAGTCTGAAAAGAATCATTCTACTATTTATCAGACAGCTAGGATGTAATTTAGGGTAGTACTTTCTGGGCTAGTACTTGCTAGATACTCTCACCCTCAGAAAACATATAAGCATATGAAAAGAGAAAAGAAGCCTCTGGAGACAGCCATTTGTAATCTATGTTGCTGAAACAAAATCTTAATTCAGTTATTTTAAAAGTGTGTAAATACAGGCTGTATAGAGAATGGGTTGAGAGAGGCCCCATGGAGAAGAACTTGGCCATGCTGGCGGATGAGAAGCTTGGCATGGCACCGTCAGTAATGTCCGCTCACAACCTAGAAAGCCAGTCATGTCCTGGGCTGCATCAAAAGCAGCATGGTCAGCAGGCCAAGGGAAGTGATATTCCATCTCTACTCTGCTATGGTGAGACCCTACCTAGAGTGCTGTGTTCAGCTCTGGGATACCCATCATAAGAATAGCATGGACCTGTTGGAGCAAATCCAGGACAACATGAAGATGCTCAGAGGGCTGGAACACTTCTGCTATAGACACAGGATGAGAGAGCTGAGGTTGCTCAGCCTGGACAAGAAGACTCTGGGCAGACCTTAGAGCCCTTTCTAGTACCTAAAGAGGACATGTAACAAAGCTGGAGAGGGATGGTTTACAATGGGGAATGGCTCAAACTGACAGAGTTTGACAGGTTTGGATTAGATATTAGGAAGAAATTCTTTACTATAAGAGTGGTGGGATGCTGGAACAGGCTGGGCAGAGTAGCTGTGAGTGTTCCATTCCTGTAATAGTTTTTGTGAATGTCAGTACCATAGCAAGGAATGTCAGTTTTTAAGGACCTTGTGCTATAGTATCTGAGCAAGTTACTTATATTGTACATATTTTGAATGGTTCTAGCCGTGAGACAGGCGAACAGGTGTTGTATTAAGAATCATATAATCATGGAATCATCAGGGTTGGAAGAGACCCTTAAGATCATCAAGCACAACTGTTAACTTGGCACTCCACTATAACCCCTAGACCCTAAACTGTATCTTCCAGAGCCAGATCCAGATGCCTCTTAAATGCTTTTAGTGATAGTGACTCCACCACCTTCCTGGGAAACCTATTCCAATGCCTGATCAACCTAGCAGTTAAATTTTTTTTCTAATATCTACACTGAATCTACTCTGAATCTAACATCTAATCTGAATACAGTTTATGGCCAGTCCCTCTAGTCCTGTCACTGCATACATGGCAGAAGAGACCAGACCCCATTTCACCACAACCTCCTTGCGGGTAATTGTAAAGAATGATGAGGTGACCCCTGAGCCACTTCTTCTCAAGGCTCTACAAACCCAGGTCCCTCAGCCATTCCTTGTAAAGTGTGTTCTAGACATTTTGTAAACTTCACTGACCTTCACTGGACACACTCCAGCCCCAAAATGTCCTCTTTAAAGTGAGTGAACCAGAACTGAACACAGTACTTGAGGCGTAGCTTCACCAAGGGCAAGTACAGAGTAGTGATCGCTTCCCTAGTCCTGCTGGGCACACTATTCTTTATACAGGCCAGGATGCCACTGGTCTTGTTGGTCACCTTTGCACACTGTTGGCTCATATTGAGCCAGGTGTCCACCAGCACTCCCAAGTTCCTTTCTGATGAACAACACTTGAACTGATGAACAACTGCTTCAGCCTGTAGCACTGCATGGGGTTGTTGTGTCCCAAGTGCAGGACCAGCACCTTACCTTATTGAACCTCATGCAGTTGTCCTCAATCTATTGATCAAGGCAGTCCAGGTCTCTCTGTAGAGGTTTTCTACCCTCAAGCAGATTGACATTCTCACCCAGCTTAGTGTCATCTGCAAATTTACTGAGGGTGCACTCAACCCCATGTTCAGATCATCAATAAAGATGTTAAACAGGACCAGCCACAATACTGAGTCCTTGGGAGCAGCACTAGTGACCAGCTACCAGTTGGATCTACCTCCATTAACCACAGTTCTCTGGGCCTGGCCATCCAGTCAGTTTTTTACCCGTTGAAAAGTATACCCATCCAAACCACAAGCAGTCAGTTTTTCTAGAAGTATGCCGTGGGAGACAGTGTCAAAGACTTTGCTGAAGTCCAAATAGACTATATGCACAGCCTTCCCTTCATCTACTAGCAGGTCACTTTGTCATAGAAGGACATCAAGTCGGTTAAGCAGAACCATTTTATAAATGCATTTTGGTCGGACATGATCCCCTGGTTGTCCTACATGTGCTGTGTGATGGCACCCAGGATGATCTCCTCCATGACCTTGCCTGGAACTGACATTAAGTTATCAGGCCTGTAGTTGCCCAGATCCTCCTTCTGGCCCTTCTTATAGATGGGCGTTATGTTTGTTAATTTCCAGCCAGACACAACTGCTTCAGCCTGTAGCACTGCATGGGGTTGTTGTGTCCCAAGTGCAGGACCAGCACCTTACCTTATTGAACCTCATGCAGTTGTCCTCAATCTATTGATCAAGGCAGTCCAGGTCTCTCTGTAGAGGTTTTCTACCCTCAAGCAGATTGACATTCTCACCCAGCTTAGTGTCATCTGCAAATTTACTGAGGGTGCACTCAACCCCATGTTCAGATCATCAATAAAGATGTTAAACAGGACCAGCCACAATACTGAGTCCTTGGGAGCAGCACTAGTGACCAGCTACCAGTTGGATCTACCTCCATTAACCACAGTTCTCTGGGCCTGGCCATCCAGTCAGTTTTTTACCCGTTGAAAAGTATACCCATCCAAACCACAAGCAGTCAGTTTTTCTAGAAGTATGCCGTGGGAGACAGTGTCAAAGACTTTGCTGAAGTCCAAATAGACTATATGCACAGCCTTCCCTTCATCTACTAGCAGGTCACTTTGTCATAGAAGGACATCAAGTCGGTTAAGCAGAACCATTTTATAAATGCATTTTGGTCGGACATGATCCCCTGGTTGTCCTACATGTGCTGTGTGATGGCACCCAGGATGATCTCCTCCATGACCTTGCCTGGAACTGACATTAAGTTATCAGGCCTGTAGTTGCCCAGATCCTCCTTCTGGCCCTTCTTATAGATGGGCGTTATGTTTGTTAATTTCCAGACAGACAGAACTTACCCAGTTAACCGGGACTGCTGGTAGATTATTTCAAGTGCTTTGGCATGTTCTTTTGATGGTTTCCTCATTCTCCTGGGGTGCATCCCATCAAGGCCCATGGACTTCTGAACATCCAGTTGGCATAGTCTGATTCCTTTCTGCTGTGTTGTATTTACAGCAAACATCTGGTAAATTAGAGTCATCCACAAACACAAGGTCTGGCATTTGTGAGATTTATGACCCCAGTTTGTGAAAGGTCTCATCTACTTGTTCGTCCTGGTTGGGTGATATGTAGTAGATTCCCACTGTGACATCTGTTTTATTGACCTTCCCTCTTATTTTTACCCATAAGCACTCAACTTTGTAATTTTTGTCATTATCAATTTGACTACAGTCAAAGCACTTCCTAACATACAATGCTATACCACCACCACTCTTACTATGCTTATCTCTTCTAAAGAGCTTATAGTCATCCATTACAGCATTCCAGTCATGACAGTCACTCCACCATGTTACTGTGATAGTGACTGCTTCATAACTTTCCTGATGAACCATAACTTCCAGCCACCCCTGCTTGCTCCCCATACTGCATGCATTGGTGTACATGTACTTCAGCTGGGCTACTGATGTCATTCCATCACATGCACATCATTTCAAGGCTCTTTGGTGAGCCTGGTCTTATCCCCTTCTACCTTTGAGTCTAAGCTTAAAGATCTCTCAATCAGCCCTGCTAACTCCTGAGCCACAATCCTTTTCCCAGTCTGGCCCAGGTGGACACCATCTGACATGAGCAGGCCTGGTTCTATATAAGCCACCCCAAGGTCAAAAATTCCAAAGTTCCATCTGTGATATCAGCTTTGTAGCCATATATTGATCAATCTAGTTCTATTCCCTTCGGTACTTTCCCCTAGTACTGAAGGAATTGAGAATACAATCTGTGCATTAACTGTTTTAACTAAATGTCCCAGTGCCCTGAAGTATCTTTTGATTACTCTAGGACTTTTTCCTTCAATATCGTCTCTAACCACCTGGAACATTAATAGAGGGTAGTAGACAGATGGCTGCACCAAATCAGGAAGCTTCCTGGCTACATCCCTTACCCAGGCCCTAGGGAGACAGCAGACATCCCTGTGGGTTGGGTCCAGTCCACGTATTTGGTCCT